>NW_009610967.1:0-12413 GCF_000690535.1 Cariama cristata
TTTTTTTTTTTGAATTGTAGCTGTGCCACAAGCATCTCAGCTAAAATTTCTCATCTTTACCAGCTGTCACTTTAGCTTGTACCAAACTGACATTTATGACTGATGATCTTAAGCAAAAGTCAGGAAATTTGTAAGAGAAAATGAACCTTTTTCCCATTACTTGCCCTTAAAATTCCTGGAACTGTCAGCTACTCATGTCCTCTGAAGGTTTCTTTGTTTTATTGATGTTCTTTTAAAACACTCCCTCATATGATCTAGCACTTGGTACTGTGTTTTATGGGTTCTTATCCAATGACACTAAGAATTGGATTGACCTCTGTAGTTTATTTATCTCTTGAAGTCATTAATATGTGTTAATGAAGAATTAATTAAATTCCATTTGTGGCTCATCTTAATCTTGTGCAATCTAAGTATGTTAGAAGTTAGGCTCAAGTCTGCTAAGTTTCAGGTTTTACCATACTCACTTCATACCAACCCCATGTATCCCAGAAAGGGATTTGTAGCTAACTACAGTCAGCTGAATTGATGACTCAGGTATTTTATTAGCTTCGAAGTTGCTATAATTTCAGTATTCTTTTGCAGTGGTTTTCCTGGAGGAAGGCATGTGTGTAGTGCAAATGAATGACATCTTTCAGTGAAGGTTAGGAGGATCTGATTGTGTGAATTGTTTTTGTGTTTCTTTGGATTATTTTCTAAGGGGTATCTCAATCTCATGGGAAAAATAGCATTTTATAAAGTATTCGAGCAATTTATAGCCTAGTAAGCCTAGAAAAGTAGGTGGTGAATGGTTTTAATGACAAGGGCTAGTAAATCACTAAGTAGTGTGGTTCAAACAGTGTATTAATCAAATATTGGTGGCTTTAATCTAGATTTATTCTGGGTTTTTTTAATTCAAGAAAAGAATAAAACTATTTTTTTCTCTGGTTCATTCTTTTGCCAAAATTTCATTTGGATTCACTGCTTAGTGGTTCGTTGCATTGATTGTGACAGTCTTTTGTTCTTTCAGGGGAAAATATTTCACTGCTGTTTTTATTTCGTGTATTTAAATGCCTTTATTTCTGTGACTAGGAAATGGTATAATGCAACTGCAACATGCTGTAATATTAAAAACAAATTTTTTGATTTAGGAAAATAGTTTTCATAGTTTAAAAAAATTATCTCTCAACCTTAATTATGTAATGCTTTTTGTTTTGTGCTATTTAATAAAATTGGAAGCTTCTGTTGGACCCAACGAGGAACTAGCACAGTATGAATACTTAAAAGTATGCTGAAGTATTTAGTGCACTTAGGATTATGTGAAGACTGTCTGGAACTTTAAATTTACTTAGGTCTTACACAGTAGTTATGATAGCTTACGTGGTGTCAGTCTGTGGCAGAGCCAGTTGGATCCTTGCTTTAAATATGAGAGAGAGCTTTCTCCCTTTGGCAGTACCTGCCTAGCTGAATATTGCCAGAAATTCTGTGCTTGATTAGACACTGTTACGGGTCATGTAATGGAGCCTTTTCTGCTCAATTTCTTAGCTAGTGTTTAAAAACAAGCTGATGCTTGTTCTTCTGGAAGTGTATTGGTTGTCCAGCCAGTTCATTTGTGTGTCTTAAATCTGAGATGTTCTGCATCAGAAACCACCCTAGGTCCCTCTGTAATGTTACAGAACTGCTATGAAACAAGCAAGTACGGAGGAAGTTGACAAAGCACCTTCAAAATAAATGGTGACACATTGAAGGATTGATTTCTTCTGAAAAAGCTTGTATTTCTCACTGCTTTTCCTAGAATTAGTAGCATCTAACCAGCTATTCCTCCAGTTTAGCAGTTGTTTGACCACCTGTGTTTAAGTACAAGGATAGAGGAGGGGCAGAAATCAACCTTTTTTAATTTATCTGCGTTTTTGTGCTCTAACCTTTCTGTATGAGCTCTCAGCAATTAATACGTTGCTGCTTAAATTTAGATTGCCTTATATAGAGATTCTTGTGGGTATTCTTTGATGCTTTGGCTCTCAAGATCAAAGGACATGCCTAGTTCAGGTAGTGTAGCTGTGAGTGAGCTTGGAGAAACACTATAGTTTTAATTGCATTCACCTGTATGTTTTTTACTTTAATTTGGACTTTCTATGTCCAGAGCATCCGTTATGCAAAACCGATATTTTTAGCTTTTAATAGTGAAGTCATCTCCCTAGCCAGTGGTTCTTGAGAGAAACCAGACTCTGCAAACGACGCTGTTTCCTGTTGTTTCTGTTGCTTCCTACTCTAACTCAGAGAAGCTGTAGCTAACATTTTGCTGTGTTTATTGATGCTGATCTTTTATATCTAGGTATTTTTGAAGGTCTGCGGGTTTTTTTGAAGTACAGCTTGATGGTGTATTTCAGGGTTTAAGAACCGTTTTACCTTTTTGCCCCCAGTTGTATACCCGGTATCTTTGTGTATGAAGGAAAGAGTAGAGCGCCTTATAGTCATTTTAGCTGTTTGTTAACTGGTGTTAGTAGCAATACTGTTTATTTTCATTTTCAGTCTTAAACCAAAGAAAGAGTTGTATGTTAGCAGAGCAAGAAAACGTGATAAAATATTGGGTGCTTGGCTGTTTGAATAATATTTGAAGACCAGCTTGCAGAAATCTGAAATTAGAGAACTGGGTTTGCAAAGGATGTGTGTTTGCCTTTGAGAGCTGTATTTCAGTCAGGAGGGGTGGAGAACCTAAATGCACAGGCACATGAAACACAAAATCATAGCTTTACTTACCTTAAAAGATACATTTTGATTTAGTGGCTGCTGGCCATTTGTGTGAGATACCGACATAGTGATAACTGAAAGTCCTAGTTTTTGACATAAATGAAAATAGTATGCCGAGCAGATGACTGACAGAAGTTGCAGAAAGATTTCTTCTTTTTTTTTTTTTCTGTAATAGCTCTTTGCATTCTTTTCTAAGTGTAGCTTCAACTTTTGGATTTTTTTTAATTGAACTTGAGCAAATTTTTTTTAATGCTATTTGGATTTGAAAGGGATAGGGGAAGGCTGTTTCTCACTATGCAAAACTTGTAAAAACAGGGCAAGCCTTTTATATGCCAAATTTCAAAGTGTAATAATTCTTAATTCCCAGGCTGTGGTTTTGCTGAGCTTAAAAATTAATTTGAAAATAGCTTTTTTCTTAAATGTTTCATGTTCTGTTCTTTTTTTTGGTGTGCTTTCTTCTCAGGTTTTTAGCAGAATACCATGATGATTTCTTCCCAGAATCTGCTTATGTAGCTGCATGTGAAGCCTACTACAGTACTAAAAATCCTCGGGCAATCTACTGAAGCTATTAGTAAAGATTAAATCCTACTATATGTAGCCCATGACAATGCTATTTTGCCACATGGCTACAAGATGAAGATGAAAAAAGAATTAAAACAACTTCTGGAGTTGAAGAAATAGGGAAATACCTTCTGTGATGGTGGGATTACTTAGAAATGGAGAACTTCTTTTCAGAGTTGTGTAGAGACTGCATTATGAGTTGCTTAGAGGATTGAATATAACTCTAACTCCAGATGAATGAAGAAGCCTTGTTCTGACTTCTAATGCATAGGACTGCATAGGACTATTAAAGAGGAGAGGAGGCAAAAGCAGATGCATTAGCAACAGGACATTTTCATGCTGCGTTTCATTTTAGCTCAATCTCTCCAGCCTGAGAAATAAGACTTGACTTGACTACACAGTTACATGAAGAGAATGCATAACATTTTTTTTTCCTCATAAATTGCAGTTCATTTTGTGGAACTGTCATGATAGTGAAGATTGCTTAATGTAAAGGTGTTTTTGCTGTTTGGCTAGCATGACGTCTGCCTCAAGAATGACTTTGTTGATGGAATGAAAGATGTGTTGCTTACTTTGCATTTTGCAAAGGTGTATATAGCTCTTTGTGGTAAGGCTGCCAGAGTTCCAAGGAGAGCATACATTGCCAGTGATTCAACGTTTACCTGGCAATAAATGATATCCAGAGCCATTATCAAAGAACTGATTTTCTACAAGTAAGTGGAGAAGTCAATAAAGCGATGGCAATTTAACTGGCAAACACTTCTTTTCTTAATAAAGTTCACAGTGGCTGCTGTGTAAATGTGTTATTTTGACTGTCTAAAATGTCTTGTTTGTGCTTGATTAGTATTTTTGAGGTTGCTAAGTGTGGATATAATGAGAGGTGGGAGCACTGACAACATAGGGAGAGAAGCCCTTTCTGTATCATTGGGTTTCTTCCTTCTGCAGACTTGAAGGATGTTTCTTCAGACAGTTTTAAACGCTTTAGCTCTGGAAATAGAAATTCAGTGTGAGAACTGAGTTCCTAGAAATCTAACACATTCAGTAGAAATTAATTGAAATATAATTCTTGTCTTGATTGTCGTCAAAACCTCGTCCGTTACTTAGAACTCTGGCTTTCAGAACCCTCTGCTATGTCAAGACAGACCCAGATTTTAAAAACGCTTGGAGAAAATAGGACTCAAGGCTCATAGATGGCTGTATTAATCACTCTGTAATCCTTCCTAGTTCAGAAAACTTCCATTAGAACACTTACCTGTAATGCAAAAGCCAACGCATTTCTCCCAGATTTGTAGAAACCAGTAGTTAGGAGGAATCCTCTTTCCAATGTAAATGGCAGGCTTAGTCTAAGAGGCCAAAGGAAATCTGAGATCTATTGTTGACATTCATTGTCACTCACTTTTCAGAGTATACTGATATGTTAAAGCTTTTCAGCTGAAAAGGTAGGGATTACATTGGTTTTAGCAGTTTAGGTTCTGCTTTTTAGAAAAACTTCTATCAAGAGTCTGTTGAACTTAATGGTTGTTAAATGAATGTTTGGCATAGATGCATGCAGATTTGGTGATAAGATCACCATTTAGCAGTACTACTCTTTTTTAATGCATTTCATTGTACCAAAAAAAACATTTGTAAGATTTCGTCTGCCTTAAATGACAGAAGTGTTGAATCTCTAGCAGAATCCAAGTACCTCAAAATCCACTTTGCGAACATGTTTCATTTTAGGCTTAGACCCTGTTTTTTTCTAAAAAGGCAACAAAATACCAATGCTTGTCTAACAAGAGATTAATCTTGGAATACTGCCTGAAACTCCATCCTTAGTCCTTTCTATTGCCGCAGTGTTAGACTGTGTATAATATGGCAAATCTGGTTTTGTTCCACTGGGTACTTATGTTAGACTGTGTATAATACAGCAAATCTGGTTTTGTTCCACTGGGTACTTGTGCGTATAAGCCGGGTTATGAACGGAGTTTAAACCTTTTTTGTGTGACTGTCTTTAACTGTTACAATGGCAATTTCTGCATGCAATATAAGCCAGGTTATGAACGGAGTTTAAACCTTTTTGTGTGACTGTCTATAACTGTTACAATGGCAATTTCTGCATGCAGGTGTTACTAATACTGTTGGTATTGCCTTGTTGATACACTGATTCTCAAAAGATGCCGGGGGGACACACACGATTCTGAAGGTCTAGTTAGTTTGTCTTTATGTGAACAAACTTTTGGTAGAACTGTCTTGAAGCTGCTATTGGATATAATATTACAAACTGTCTTGCTCTCATAACAACCAAAAAACTTTTCTCAAAAGTAGTAGCCTTTTGCACTTCTTGACACTTTTAATTGATGTGACTTCCCTGGACACCATCTCCTTGAATATAAAAAGCTTAAGTTTATATGTTCAATTACAATGTGCATCTCTGACATCCCTCTTCCCTACTGTCACTCTTCTTTTACTGCTTTCCTATTGTTATACCTGATTTATTTTTTTTTAAGCTGAAGCAGTGCAAGAGACTTGCAAAAACTTGAGCCAGATTGCACAAGAGGGTAGTTCTTACTAGTCTTGAAATATATTGGAGACATACCAGTGTGGGACCTCAAAATTCACTGCGAATAGAATATTCAGGGGCTCACGTGGCGAAGCTTAGTAGTACAGTTATACTGCTGGTGTGAATCTATCTCTTTGAATGTCCTTGACTGATGAGGTTTTTGATGGGATTCATGTCCATCAGAACTGATGGTTTCCGCACTTAGCTGTTTGTCTCTCCTTGGTCACTGTTTGTAGAGCTACTCGCATCAATGTTTTCTAACCCGATTCAGTCAAAATGGCTTAGGTTAGCTGAAGCTGTTTGTAGAGCTACTCATATCAATGTTTTCCAACCCAATTCAGTCAAAATGGCTTAGGTTAGCTGAAGAAATGGGGAAAAATTGACTGAAGCAGGCTAGGGAGCGTTCACACGAGTGAGTCTGCCAGCGGACTTCAGAGACAGTCTCCTGCAGAGGAGGAGCGGAGCGGAGAAAGCAGGTTAATGGGCAGAAGGAGTTTACACTGGTGTAGCTGTTTGCCTAACTCGCGTCTGCTCTGGTTCCAAATTAAGGGATTTTTGTTTGTGTACTTAAGGAAATTATACCAGTGTAATTACAGTGCGTACTTAAACTGGTAAATCTCTCCGCTGAAGGCAAGTCCTTGCACTTGTTTTAAGAGTAGGCTGCTCCAACGTTAGGTGTGGGTCGGGTGTTGGGAGAAGGCAGCGGAGGACTGTCGCAGCCTAGGATTAGAAGCAGGGCATGTAGCTGATGTGGGGAGTAAAACCTGCTGCTGTCTAAGTACCCGAGGTGCTCAGTCTGTACAAATACTACCTGTTTCAGTGCCTGCTCTGACTTTGTCAGCATGAAGGTACCTGAGTACCTTGGTACTGTGTCACAGGAGTATGAAACTGGCTGTATGTAAAGTGCTGTACATAGATTGTAAAGATTACCAAAGAATAATGTATTAACAGAATATAGCTTTAATCTTCCTTTTTATTTCTCATTTTAGGCTTTACTTTGTACCTGCTGTGCTTCAAAAAAACCCCCAAAACATACTGTTCTTTCATGTGCGCTATCTCGAGTTGCTGCGTTGCCTTCCATTTTGCTACAGTGGTGTCTGTTTTTCAAGCTCCATTTGTTTCAAAGCTCAAGCTTTCACGGGGTGTCCTCTTCTGCTGAGATGACCAAGTGCAAATTTAAAATACGTTCCATATCCCGTTCTGAAGGCAAGCTTATGCAGATGTTAGGGTTTCTCTTGGCGTTTGATGTGGGCCTGTGCATGGTCGGCCGTTGTGTCGGAAATGTTTAGTGGGAACTTGTCAAACAGTAGCGCGGGCTGACCTTGCTCTGGATTATGCTGAGAGGAATGTCTGCAGTCAAAGAGGAAATAAAAAGCTGATTGGAAATAAAAAGCTGTTACTGCTTTTCATGTTTGCATCGTAAAAAGTGTTATCAAGACATTTGGGAAATACACTGGGAAGATTGTTATTGGAGTTAAAATATATATGTATATATTAAATCCTTCATTTCTGGAAAATTACACATTTTCCCCACTGGAGTCTTAAGTCTCCCAGAAGTATGTATACTGGGGTGGAAATAAGCTTTTCAGGAAAGGGGGTAAGGAATTGACATCTGAGTCTCAAGACAAGCCTTGATGGCAGTGGTTAGCTGTACAAAAGCAGAATGCTGACAGCTCTTGGACAGACAACCACATCGTGACTTCTGGCCTGGTGTGCATGTTTGATCGCTTTTAACTTCTTGACCTATTAACGGAGCTGAGAAGCAAGTCTGCACTTCAGAGCGTACAACCTCTGCTCTCTGAACTCGAGAAGAAAATGCCAAATAGCCACAACTCAAGCATACTTAGGCCAAATGCATCAAGAAATATATTTTGTCCTGTGTACTGTAGAATCTCCTTTGTGATATGAAGTGATTGCATTTCATTGCATTTAATTCTATTAAAAAGTCAAGTTACCTATTTATTTTTCTCTGTAAATACATCTCAATGTAATGAGGTTCCCTGGAACAATGGTTCTAGACGGTATATTACTTTTGTAATGTGTTTGACCATAATCAGTACAACCTTGATGTGTTTACACAGTCGATCTTTTCACTTGCTTATGAAGCAATGAGTTTGGAGGGATTTTTCAGCTTTTTCTATAGCTACATAATTTTTCTGTATGAAATTAGTGAATACAGGTATTATACTTCTGCAGTTTGGAGGTACCAGTGCGGTGTTTCTGCCTCAATTTTTGGTGGTTTTTACTTCAACTACAACAACACGTCCCCCAACTCCCAAGCAAAATTTGGAATATATATTGCCTCAGGGAAAATGCTGTCAGGAATGACTGAGTGGCAGATGTGGATGCTTACTAAGATCTAACTCGATGCATCCTCCCTATTGCATGCATTATGTGTTTTCCCCTTCTAATTCATATAGCAGATGACTTTTTTGCATTAAGGCTAAGGACTATAGCAAACTGAATAAAATCAGTGAAGTATAAACACATGTTCAAAGATGAAAAGGAGAAATTAAAGGAAAAAAAAGGAAAAAAGTGCATGTTGTTCCTACTGTATGTCAGTTGGGAGTGGTTGCTTAAATCATGTGAAGTGGATGACATCGTCATAAAGAGAACGAACAAACCTGTGAGATGCAAATTGATAAATCCTTGCACTAATACAGACCTTTAAAAATGTCTGCTATAAGGAACGGAGTAATTTCTCTGATGTTTTGTTGCTAGAAACGATGGAAAGTTTAGATTGAGGATGACTTTTTCTCCTACCAATACAAGATATTGGATCTACTTCTGGGGAAAGTAACCCAGGTATTAAAGCATTGAATCATACCATATGTTCATGGGGATATTGCAGTGTGATGCCGGAAAACAAAGTGTGTTTATATAGCGAGAAATGTAGAGATAAATGTGTTTAGTTCCTAGCAAAATGAACAGCAGACATTTCCATCACAGCAGTAGTGTGCTGGTTCTGACTCTAATATCTGTGAATGTTGAGTAATTGTTTAATTTGTTAAACTTTTTCTAGTCTTTGGTCATTATTAATAGCTTATAATTAATCTAATAATTAAGTTATTAATCTTTAAAGTCCTTGAAACAGAGATATGTCCCAAGTACTTCCTTACTTTATTCCCTTTTTTCTTTCCTTGCTTATTTTTCTAGTAGTCTAGAAAAATCACAAAAACAGGCTTAGGAGATTTGTGGAGAGAAGAATGGTTCTGGCTCAGACTAAGCAAGTTGCACTTAGCTTTCTTAAGTGTTTAAATGTTTCTAATTAATTTTGAGGTATAATCATCAAATGTGTTAAATATAATTAGGGTTTTATTTGTAGGCTCAAAAACAGAGCCAAAATGAGAGAGTCAGGTAAACTGAATGGTGTGAGTATCTAGTCAAGTTATTGGATAATTTAAATGTGCCTGAAATTAGTTCTGCTGTACGTATTTCTATGTTTTCTGTTTTAAATGTGGCTCTCTGATTTGTCTTGGTTACTTGGTGGCAAGTATTGTAAATGAGGGCCTTTCTCTGAAGTGTAAAATTGATTAAATGTCAACATGAGTAATCAAAACATCAAATTTTGCCGTAAATTTTAATTTAAACATATGAAATGCTACCTTCCCATGTTATGAGCAAAGAGACACTCTGCCCTTCTTTTTGCAGAAGCTCCGTAGAAATACACTATACAACAAATCTGCTGCTGCATGGCTGATGTGACAAAGATGTCGGTCGCGGTGGAAGGATGAAGGTAACCTGCAGCTCTTCACCAGGTGCCCTCAGACTTGGGGGGGCTTGGGGCATCGGTAAGCATGCCGTGAGAGACTCCTTGGGTGGAATAAACCTTCACAAGTTGCCCCTTATACTTGTGTTTTAATGACAGCAGTACAGCGAATGCTTCCATGATATTCAGTAAGAGTTTTCATGGCTTGCAACCTTCTGTTTTGTAGGCTGCTGAGTTAAGAATCTGAAGTAGTTCTGTTTAGGTTTCACATGCATGACTGAGTAGGAGGTAGATTTTACTTATTGTTTTTAATCAGATTAATGAAGAATTTCTGTTGCTGTGAGCGACTACTATAGTGATAGAACTTCTTTAGCATCAGAGATTTGTGCATTTAAAAAGAAATCATTTATTAGAAATGGTGTGAGTAGTAACTAATTGGATATTTTGTAAAGATTTTGCTTACTGGCAGATGGATGATATGACACATGTAATGTATATGCAGTATTGCCAACCGTAGGCATTAGAAATCATGAGTCAGACCCTTAAAAGTCTTGAGAGTGATTAAGAAAATGTGAAGATTAACTCCTGTTCTTTGAACCCCTAGGGTAACGTGAGTCAAGCTTGTGACAGGGCTTGCTTGAGACTTTAGAAAGGAAAACTGAGTTTTTTGGTTAATCACACGTCTTTTAAAGTTGGAGCTTGAGAAAAAAAGCACAAAACCTTGCAAGACTGGCAATAAAATGATGATTTGGCAATGCTCTAATAGAGCAGGATGCCATTAATCTGAAAATAATCAGAGACTGAATTTATTTGCGAACATCTGTGCGAACATAACACAAGCCTCGGATAGCAAGGTTTTCTGGGTAGGGCGGTTGTATCTGCTAATCTACAAAACAGCCTGCCTTTGCCAAAGGCATAAATCTAAATTTGTAGATTCAATTTTTTTTACTTGTTTGGAATGACTATTAATAAAGTGAGAGAGATAAATTGTTTACCATAGTAACAGAATTAGCCTGTGCATGAAGATGAAGTTGATGAAATCATGCATCGGAAGAAAACAGGAAGGAAGACGAGAACACCACTGTTCCTACACGGTATGTGCAAGACTAATATGTTGTTTATGTTGTTAGACCCACTTGTTGAATTATTTGTCTGTCTCTGATTGTGACTAGAGAGACAACAAGTTGTTGCTGTTGCCTTAGGCCTAGCTTTGTCAAAGACAATAGGTGTCTAAAGAAAAATCTAGGCTGAGGTCAAATCTGTGCGAGCCAAACAGAGCAATCCACAAAAATCTCTTTCCAAATCTAGTACGGCAATCTGTATGGCTGTAGTTGCCCAAGTTTTTTTCCAGTGAAGTTATTTGAATATTAAAAAGCTGAACTGAGCTTTTAGCACCCATGCCAGGTTTCCAAGGCCATTTGGGATGTACAGATTGAGCATCAGTCTTTGAGTTTACGTCTGCTGGAGGATGCATGGGTCTCGCCAATGGCAGCTCAACCCACGTTACAGCAGGGTAGCTACGGTAAGAGGGGCAGCAGCAGACTGGAAATGCGGTGGCAAATCCCTCTGATACACTGATTTAAAGGTTGATTAGGAAGTGGGAGATCTGTGTTCGATAACTACTCAACCCGAGAGGTTTTGCGATGCACTCTACAGACCTTGCTGCATAAGGCCACTTTTTACACTGCTCATAATACTGTCCCGCTGTGCAGAAAGGGCAGTGAGAGCCACAGACGTGGAAGGAAGAATTTTCTTCCTCATTGAGCTGGAGAGTAATATTTCCATTTGCTTGTTCTGATCTCCTCATATAGCTCTTGGATTCCTTTCTTGCACACCTTGAGCACAGCCTTGCTGCCAGCCTGCTAGGAGATACTGAAGTAATTTGAGGAATACTGGGCCCAGGTTGTGAGCTTTCCAAGAGGGTCAAAGTCCCACTACAAATCTGAACTTTTGGGTTCTTCTGGTAAAGAAAAAAACAGAACAAAACGCAACCCCAAAACTTGTTCTTTCTGTTGCTGCTCCAGCATGTAGGGTAGGATTCAGCCCTGCAAATACAGATGATGGCAGCCAAGATATCCGTGTGTGAATTTCTTCTATAGTCCTCAGACAGAAGTACTCCCGGGGAGTGACTGACCTTGCCCTGAAGCAGGTCTGTAACACAGGCTATGAGCTGCAACGACACCATTGCTGCTTAGAGTCAAGAGTTCAACACAGACGCATGTGCATACATTTAGGTGAGATGATCCCTCCCTGTACTATCTCTATAAATTCAAACTGATTTGGGGCATTCTAGAGCTTTTACTTAATGGTTTTGCTTTCCTTTATTTGGGAGATTTTTGTAACTATAAATGACTCCAAGCCCAGCAGAGGTTAGCTGTTATTCTACCTAGTTATTATTGCAAGAGCATTCAGCAACCTGGGACAGAAGAGGAAAGATAGAAGCTTGGAAAAAAAAAATGCACAGAAAATATGAAGAGTAACTGCGAACTGTGGAGGGAGAGAGCTGACATATAGCTGGTTAATGCACACACAATGTCAAGCTGAAAGCAGGTAAGCAGAAAACAGGGAGAAGGTAGGATCAACACTATGGTTTTGCCTACCTCTCCTGCAACATTTAGGCGGTGGTTGCTGGTGTCGTGCTGGGAAGTGCAGCCGGTCAGTGAAACCTGTGCCTTGTGTCCTGGAGCAGAGATCCTACGCAGCACTCCCTACAGCAGATCTTGCTAAAGCATGGAGAACGCTAGAGCTGCTTGGGGAGGATTAAACACCAGCTCAAGCATCCTTCTTGTTGTAGGACTGCGTTCTTCTCCAGTCGCATACCAGTCATGACTTTGAAATGCTCACATCAATCGTTGCTTTTCTGTTCAGGACCCCATGATG
>NW_009610968.1:0-3518 GCF_000690535.1 Cariama cristata
ATATATGTATATATGTAAAAAATACATGGACAGGCTATCAGGAAAAGGAGGAAACGGTCCTTGTGGTGTTGACTTTGGAGGTCTATTGAGCATGTGAACAGCCTCAAACTGTTGGGACCTGAGCTGCTCTGGTACGGGGACCTCTGAGATGTGCCAGTCCCTGGGGCAGAGGAGGAGTGCTCAGACTGTTTGCTGCACCAGTCTCATACCATCCTCTTCCACAGAAGCGGGAGCAGGGTCTGGGGAGGCTGCTGAGCCCTTTTTGCAGCTCCATGTTGCCTTGAGGCAGGTGGATTGCATCCCCGTTCACAGCAAGGTCCAAGAAGAGACCTCCAAAAGGAGCCAAATAGAGACATCCTCAGACTGGTGCAAGGACTAAGGCCTTGGCAGCAAGAAGCAGCTTGGGGTGGGAGGGGAGCGGGACATGTGGCAAATACCTCTGCCTTTTGTTGTCTCAGTCTGTGATGAAGGATTACATAGGTAGGGGAACGGTCCTGAACATCTGGGGAACCTCTTGCAAGATGACTGGAAGGTTGAGAGTGTGTTCGTACCTGATGCTGCTCCCTCCTGGACAGGCTGGAGGTCCTGAGGATGGGACCAAAGAATTGGTAGGAAGTGGTTGTGCACCCATCAAATAAAGCATCATGGGGTCTCCTGGGCCCATGGTTTCTGTGTGGCAGCTGTCTCTTCTCCAGTCTATGAGGGTCCCTCCCCAGGACAGCCCCCAGGTCCCTGCTTGATGCCCAGGAGTAGCCTTGGAAAGCTGGGGCGTCTGAAGTGAGATGTAACAAAGGGCTCGGTGCTACACCAGGACCGTAAACGTATAGGGGTGCAGCAAGCCCCTCGGGATGGGTGCTGAGGAGCAGGGAGGAGGTGGGCAGGATGTCTTTGTCACCTTCTGGATGTCACTGCATGGAGTTTTAGCAGATGGGCATCTGCTTGTTGACTGTGGGCAGCCTGGCAAGGCCGTAACTCTGCGAGGTGCAAAGTGCCACCACTCAAAGCAGGTATCTAATAGTAGTTGGTTTAAATGTCAGTGGTATTTGGTGCAGATCTGAGCTGGGGAAGGAAGGGGTCAGATGGGGATGTGTTTCCCCCCCACCGCGTTCTTCCTTCCCCACCAGGACACCTATGCAATGCACCACAAGGAGCTTTGCAGGAGGGGTTTAAATATTCATTGGCCAAAAATTACATGGATGTACTATTCAAAGAGGAGCCAGGCCCCAGGGATGCAATCGGTGGTTTTGCCCTGTATCATAGAATCATTTGGGCTGGAAGGGACCTTCAGAGGTCATCTAGTCCAACCCCCCTCTGGTGAGCAGGGACATCTCCAACTAGATAAGGTTGCTTAGAGCCCCATCCAGCCTGAACTTGAATGCCTCCAGGGATGGGGCTTCCACCACCTCTCTGGGCAACCTATGCTGGTGCTTCACCACCCTCATTGTAAAAATTTTTTTCCTTATGTCTAATCTAAATCTGCCCTCTTTTAGTTTAAAACCATTACCCCTTGTCCTGTCACGTCTTGGTACGGAGAGTATGGGAAAAGGGATTATTTAGGGTGGCTGCATCTGGGCTTTCCTTGAATGGAGGTGAGTCTGTCAGCACATTTACCTTCTCACTGTCCTGCCTTGATTTAAATTGAAAAGGGAGTTGGCATACTCCTCTCTGCACTTCCCAGCACTATAAAGGACTGAAATATCTGCTTGGAGTGATCCAGGTCTGATGGGGTCTGTCACTGCCCCAGGATGCGCATGAGACACCGCTGCAAAGCTGGTGAGAAAGAACCTGTTAGCCCCTGTCCACTGCATTTTGGGGGGATTGAGGACCCGGAGATGGACCAGAAGAGAAAGCAACGGAAATATTGCAGCCAGTTGAGGGGTCAGGTATCTCAAGTTCCTGGTGTAAGAGCCAAAAAAGCCATTAATTGTAGCTTTTTCCTTTTTTTTTTTTTCCCAGATGTTTGGGGTGGTTTAGTTTGTTTACAAAATGCTTGCCAGAAAACAGCCCTGAGCCTTCCCAGGCACAAACCTGCTGGTTTTCATCTGGGATTTAATCTGCTGAGAGCAGGTGCCATCTAGGGGACAGCCAAAAGGAGACAAGGACTGGTTTCATTCCTAAACCTGCAATATTTGCTCTACCACCCCAACCCTCCTGCGACCTCCAAAGACCCTGAGTCCACCTCTACTTCCAGTCGCTTCGGCATTGAGTACGGAGAACCCCCGGCTCAAAATGGGGAACCGGTGGGTGTAGGGCTTGATGCAAGCTTAGCCAGCCCTCAACCCTGAGCAGAAAGCATCTGTCTTTGTGCAGCACTTGTGCCCAAAGCTATGGACCAGCGAAGCCTGCACCAAGGTTTTTCTTTGGTGGTTTGCTCTAAGCGTGTGGAGAACCTGCAAGCGGGACAGAGCTCTGGGAGCTCACCTCTCTGTAGGCACAGCTCCTGCTTCCAGCTCTAGGTTTGCCATGATGTCCTGAAGCAACCTTCCCTCTTTCCACTGCTCTCCAGAGGGTCCAATCCTGCTGGCTTTTAGAGAAGGTTTGGCCAGGAGGGCTTGCTCTGCATCTCTTGCTCCTCTCCCTCTCAAATTTGGATGGTCCGGAGGTGTAACACCAGGACCATGCATTGAGGGGGGCTGGTTTGGGGCTGCATGACTCTATCTGAGCCCCAAAAATGAAATCAGCACCTACCTCACTGCATATACTTTAAATCAGGCTCTACCCAAACCCTTGGAGGTGGTGGATGGGAGGGCAGCAGGTGGAAATGCTGCATGTCTATTGCTTTGAATAAATAATGAGCGCTAATCATACTGGCTCACTAATAAGAGTCTGGCGAATGGGTAACAACAGCTGTCAGCCAGAGCTGCAGGGCTGAAGATTTTGTGTTGGAAACTTCAATTAAATCCCTAAATTTTTTCACTCTTTCTTCTCCTGTTTCAGACTTCTTGATTTTTCTCTGCTAACTTCATCAGCCCCTCTTGGAAATCCTTTTAGCACCCGCCATAGGCAGCTTCAGGGTGGACAGGAGGGGCTACAGGCCAAAAGTTTGCTGTCAGGAGCTCCTCTCCCTTCACCTCATCCCCATCCTGTGGCAAATGTCCCTCCAGCTTGTCCCCATCCTCCCCTGGCCCAGTCCCACCTTTGCAGGACATCGGGACGAGGCATTGCCAGCACATGGCTTGCCCTGGCTTTAGCTGCGATGGGGCACAGAAACAATTCTTTGAGAGCTCTCCTAGATAATCAAAATGTGCAAATCGTGAGCAATTGAAACACGAAAAGCTGCCTGTGGTCTGTGCAGGCTCCAGCAGAGGGAGTGTGGCTGCATCGAACAGCGATAATATCCACTGCTCTTCAGCGAACGCACCTGTTTGGAATCAGAGAATCACAGAATCGTTATGGTTGGAAGAGACCTCAAAGATCATCAAGTCCAACCATCTACCCAATGCCACCATGCCAAATATACCGTGTCTCGAAGCGCCACATCTAAACGTTTTTTGAACACCTCCAGGGATGGTGACTCC
>NW_009610968.1:3710-8023 GCF_000690535.1 Cariama cristata
TGTAGAGGGTGATCAGGTCTCCCCTCAGCCTCCTCTTCTCCAGACCAAACCCCCCCAGCTCCCTCAGCCGCTCCCCATCAGACTTGTGCTCCAGACCCTTCACCACCTTCGTTGCCCTTCTCTGGACTCGCTCCAGCACCTCAAGGTCTTTCTTGTGGTGAGGGGCCCAAAACTGAACACAGCATTCGAGGTGCAGCCTCACCAGTGCCCAGTACAGGGGGACGATCACTGACCTGGTCCTGCTGGCCAAACTATTTCAGGATGCTGTTGGCCTTCTTGGCCACCTGGGCACACTGCTGGCTCATGTTCAGCGGGCTGTCGACCAACACCCCCAGGTGCCTCCTTTGGATGGTGTTTTCCCACGACATTCCCAGTTGCTCTGCACCTGCTCAAATAGGAAAATGCATGGGGTACCTTGATAAATAGTTGAAAAGTTTAGGGGTTTTTTTCTATTTTAGGGAGATTCAGTACGAAAAAACAAACCAAAGACCAAAATATGAGAGTTTTAAGTCACAGGTAGGCTGTTAACTTATCAATGCTGTATTGGCTTTTCCCATCATGGAAAAAGGATTTTAAGCAGCGATCACTCTGCTGAAATCCTTTGGCTACCGATGTCAGCACTACGGGACCGTGCCCTGGTCACCACAGGGCACTTTGAGCAGCGTCCCCTCGCCATGCCCCTGCTGTTTGCCTCTGTCCTGGAGGATGGGTTTCTACAAGGAGGTAAATCTGTGTATTGCTGCTGTGGTGCCGAGAGAAGCCAAAGAGATGGGAGGATGCAGAGATGCTCAGCTGGGCTGAGGGCTTCATGCCATGGAAGAGGGACAAGGGGGAAATTTTGTTCTAGTCTGACCAAATATGTTCCACTTCAAAGCTGTCATGTCATTTTTAGGGACTCTTCTTGAAACACCTTTTGTCCTTTTTAAAATTATGGCTTGATTTTTCAATTACAGGTGTGGGTTTGAAAGTTTAAATGCAGAGCTTCACTGCATTCTTTGGTGTCTCTCATGTGCCTCAGTTTCCCCCTAAGCCCCTCTTCATCCACCGCAGACCTCTGCCAGCGCCGTGCCCCAGACCACGCACCGAGGGGCTGAGACTGGCCGCCTTGGGCTGGACCCCAAGTCAGGGGGTCCACAGCTGGGAAACCCAACCATCCCTTGGGTACCACGTTCCCACCACCCTGAGATGGTGTTTGCTGGGTGAGCACCTCTGCGGAGCTGGGCTTCACGGCTCATCAGGAGGAGATGAGGCTGTCTTTGGGAGAGGGGAGCATCCGAGGGAAAGCAGGACACATGCCTGCAGAGAGGAGTTGGTGCTTTGAGAAATTTGTGTCCCTGAAACACCTCGGTCATCGTTATTCCTGATCACAACCACCGGAGAAGCACTGTGGTATCCGCACGTGGTCGGGTTATTGGCCACACTGCTGGGAAAGTGGGTTAAGCCCCTTTGTTTCCAGATCAGAGAAGGTTTAGACATCCCAGACCAGTTCATTGTGAATTTCTCTGGAGGCAAGAGCCACCCTTGGTGATGCTCCTTGAAAGCTGACAGTGTCGAGTGATTAATTTTATCCATCTGGGCAGACTCTGCCTGCTTGGAGGGAGAAACGTCAACACCTGCGATAGAAGGAAGATTGCTTTGGGATGCTAGTCCTGAAAACACTGAGAAATTGAGGACCTTGGAGTTAATGAGATTTCTCAGAATTTACATACTAGTAACTGTGCCTATTACCTTGCCATTAGAGTTAACAGGGCATAATATTAACAATTAATAGTTAATAAAATAGCCACTTTCATGGTTGTTTGTACATGAAGCTGGAAGAATATATCTGGGCACTGCCTTCATGAAAAGGTAGGAGGACTTTATCTCTTGCCTGCTGCAGACGGAGAGGGGAAAACTTTGGCTGTTTTAGCATCTTTGACTTCTCAGCTTTATTTTTCAAGGACAATTTTCTTTGGGGTTCTCCAGCAACATGCCTGGTCCCCCAAATTTGTGCTCTCTTCTCAGCCAAAGAGAGAAAGATATGGTTAGTGACTAAGCTAAGGTGAACTGGCCATTTCCTCCCCTAATTGCTATTAAACGCAATTAGCGATTCCCAGTGTGTCCCAGGAGCAAGGGTCTTAACAAGGTCATCATGGCCTGCAGCTGGAGAAATGCTGCACTGAGAGTTTTAAGGAGAAGAAGAATTATTCTTTTTCGTCCTTCCTTCACCAAAAAAAAAAAAAAAAGGCATTTTCCCTTCCATCCTCCCAAAAATCAGCCCATGCAGAGAACGTGCCCTCCAGCCACTCAGTGCATGTCCCATGAGCTGACTGCTGGCGTTCTGCCCTTGTTTTTCCATGGATTTTGTTGCTCCCCGAATTATCAGAGCAGCTCATTCTCCTGGAAAGGTGCGGGGGGGCGGGGGGAAACCTCCTCCAGAGTCCCCAGACATAGAATCATAGAATCGTTATGGTTGGAAGAGCCTTCATCAAGTCCAACCGTGTACCCGATGCCACCATGCCCGCTAAACCCACTAAACCATGTCTTGAAGCGCCACATCTAAATGTTTTTTGAACACCTCCAGGGACGGTGACTCCACCACCTCCCTGGGGAGCCCAACATGTAGGATTTTGGAAGGGAGAAGATACAGGTTGTATCCTGCTGAGATGGGAGGGAGGGAGGTTAATCCTGAAGTTATTGCAGGATTTTAAGGCTCTGCCATAAGTAGTGTAAGGGGCTGGCCAGAGCAAAGGGCCCGTGAAGTTCATCACCTTTATCAGCACCTTCTCTCCTTCTTTTCTCTGCCAGGATGTGAACTCTCCCAAAGGCAACCTCCAGGGGAGCTGGAAAAACCCCTCCTGCCCATCCCCAACCCCGTATCCTTCCTGCCAAACCCCGGTCCCAGAGGTGAAACGCAGGGCAGGAGTTTGCAACTCATGTGCAGATGGTTTTCCTGAAAATCTCTGGGCATCTGGCGACAGACTGCCTTGGCAGGTAACAGCTGGTCCTTAGGGGATGGTTTTCTTCTTGGGTGAATTTGTTTGGGTTTTGAGACTGCAGAATCTGTTGGTCCTGCAGCAGGGAGTTCTACAGATCCCCCTTTCTCCTTGGAAATACCAGGTGTATTTTTCTGCTAAATATTGGTGAGCTCAGGCTGGTCACTGAAGCAGTCCCCGCTCTCCGGGTCGCACAAGGACTGGACTTTGCAGGTTGTGTTTGTGTATCGGCGCCAACCCATCCTGGCATGGCACCTCTCTCGATGGGCTGAAAAAAAAAACACCTGTAACATGGCACCGCTCTCGATGGGCTGAAAAAAAACCCACCTGTAATGCAAAAAGGAAAAAAGTCCGAGCTTCAGCACACCCTGCCCTGGTGAGGAAGCTATTTTAGCCAGCCTCCCACGCACGCTGCGATGCTGGAGTCGCAAAGGAGAAACGCTAGTGTTAAGTACAGCCTCAGCAGCCCTCTTTTAGCTCACCAGCGCTTTTCTTGCAGATGTACTTTTGCAGGGAACATCTGGCCCCAAAACCTCCTGGGGCTGGCGCTGACTCTGACCCAAGGGAATGCGGTACTCTGCATCTCAGAGATTTAAAGGTGGGGTTTTTTCCCCCATAATCAGCCCTCCATGCTGTCTGGAGGGCGCTGGGATGTTTGCACAGCCCCGGGATGGGCGAGGGAGCTGGTGGCACCAGGGATGGAGGTGCCCATCTCACTCCCAAAGTCCTTATCGTGGGGAAAAGCAGCAGCAAACACTTTCTGAGCCTGCAAACAGCTCCAAAGCCACCTGCCTGCACCTCTCCTGGCCGAACACCCATCACCCTGAGGGGTGCAGGATGGGGCCTGTGCAAGGGGAGATGTCCCACACTGCTCACCCCTCCGGGCTGAGCTCCCGAGGGAACTGCCTTTAGGGGCAACCAATGCAGGAGATGCCTCTGCTCCGCTTCTTTCGCCCTGGGAGGAGTGAACTGTCCGATGCCCTGGGTTGAAGCGTCAGAGCGATTCCAGCACCAAAGCGCTCATATGAAACATTTGCTGGAGAGGGCAATGGATGTGGATCTCTCCATGCTTCTTGCTTGGTTTGTTTATTCTCCCTGTTTTGACTTTACTAGGATAAGGGAAAGGCTCACCTTTAGGGATCTGCCTCTCCCTGGCTGTTCACTGCTCCCTTCAGTGCAGAGTTGAATACGGGAGCTCCTACAAGCAAGGGGGTGGAAAAATGTGTGGAGCAGGGAAAGAAACTGTCTCCTGTAAAATAATAATGGAAATAATAATATAATAATAATAGCCTTTCTCTGTAGCCCTGGTCTGTACCCTGCTTGCTGGGTTTCAGGCTG
>NW_009610969.1:0-27831 GCF_000690535.1 Cariama cristata
CAATCATTTTATGATTCTATGAACGTCACACTCGTGGACCATGAGCCATACTGCTACCCTCTGCATGCAGTTATGCCATCTTTGTGTTGAGGCCAGAGTGTCCCATTTCAGAAATAACTTACAAAATACAAACCCAAAGATAATAAAGACAGATGAGACAGTTTAAGAAAACAACAAGGCACTATTCCTCCACACACCAGGCAAACCTCTCAGAATATCAGCAGACTAACCGCTGTCAAGTTTGCTAATGAATCAGAGCTAATGAGAAGGTTAAAGACAAACCTGAAGGGGAAAACAAAACACTGGCCACTAAGATATTTACAGAAAGACCCTCTCTCAAGAATATGGACAATAGAGAAAACATTGTTGGAAACTTTAAAAGGTCGCTGACAGCAATTGTCATCATGGACTAAACAGAAATAGAAACTATCTTTCCAGCAGAACAAACTAGCAAAGGCAGAAGGGCCAGCTGTAATGTTTTGTTTGAATACAGATAAAGTAACAGAGTTTTACATTTTTAGTTTTTTCTCCCTTCTGCAAATACTCCTTTGAAATCAAGCCTTCCCTCAGCACAGTCCAAATAAAAGCAGAGTCAAAACGCCAGTGTTTGGCCCTCAGCAGGCTGCTGTGGCCAGAGAAGTGCAAAAGCAGTCTATTCACTTTTGAGGGTTTTTGTTATTAGACCGCAATGACACCCCTACATCTACGGAATATTGATGCTTCCTAATAATAAAAAGGTCTGAACTATCTCCTGAGAACAAGGGGTAGGAGTATACCTGTACTTCTAAACAAAACAGGCAAGGGACCATTGTCTGACTCGGACAGCAAGTGTGAACATCACCTCTTTGTGCATAGAAGAGTCTTAATGACCTGAGGATTCGAGGCCTCATCACTCTGTTCAAGAAAAGTAGAAGCAGAGAATGTGTGATACAAACACAAGCAAGGCCTTGGTTGAGCTGTATGGACAGGCAGAATGCTTTCACCTGGTCTGCTGATGATATCATGTGGAGCAGGCATTTTAACAAGGCACCTGTCCAGACTTCTCAAGATGCATTACCAGAGATGACCAGAAACTACTTTGTACTTGGCATATTTGGAATAAGTAAAATATTGATGCAACAACAAAGTTGATAACGGTTGCTGGAATTTATTTTGCACAATATGTAAGTTTACAAATACTCTTGCCAGCAGTTGTGTATTTCATTCTCTATTCATTCTCGTGATCTAAAATCTTTTTGTAAATACTTACATTTCTCCTCTCTCTCCTTCTTAGTTTAAACCATTTATTTTCACGACTTTCTTCTGAAACTCTGTAAACCTCTTCCCCCATTCATATCATTACCTTGAAGTTGTATATATAGACCATGACCACATGACCACAGTCTTCTTGCTTCTGAGCTATGTACACTTAACGTTTTCAACGTCTTCCAAAGACTTACACTCCAGTTTTTAGATCTTTAAAAAGAAAACCTTGTATTTTCTCCAGTTCTTTCATACTCATGTCCTTCCTAAAAAGCAGCAGACAGAAATCACATGTGCTACAAAGGAAAGTATCTAGAAGTCTACATTTAATGTCTTAAATCTGCAGCTTATATGATCAAGACTTTTGTAAGTGTCTAAACATTCTGCACAGGTATGTAAGACATGGTAAAGTAGATGGATTTTCCAAACTTGCTGAATGGTTACTTTTACAAAAATCTAACCTCAACTACAGAAGCACAGAGTCATTTTGGAAAATGTACAGATGCTCATACAAATATTTATTTTCATTTGCGAGACTTTTTCTTTTCTTTCTTTCTGAGAGAGAGTGTTGTTTCCTATAATGTGGCTACTCTTCTGCCTCATAACAGCTCCCCTTTTTTTTGCCTCTCAATAGTTTCCAAACAGCTCTTCTCCCAAACCATTTTTTCACATTCTTTTATGTTCTCCCATCAAAGTGATTTTTTTTTTTTAATGAACTAACAATGAGAACATTGCACAGATCTTTTTCTAGGCTTCCCAAGACACTGTGCAGCAAGGTCAGGTTTGTTCACTTGCTACTTTCTGAATGCTTACAGTACCTCAATGCTGTTTAAATAGATGATTTTAGACTTTTATTATGCATCTTCATATCAATTCCCTCTTCAATTCTCTTTTCCTAAAAATGACTAGATTTAATGAAAAATATTTGTTTAACAGCATTTCTGGTTACTTCGATAATGCCATCTGAAGTATTCTGTAATAACTCCTGACACTGTTTACGTAATTTTCCAGAACAGAGTAATTGCTTGGTATCTCCCTAGGTCAGTCTCTGCTCTACTTTTTTTTTTTCTTCTTTTTTTCCCTTCCCTTCAAATATCAAGTATTTCTTCTGACGCATAGGATTTACAGTAGATAATTTTCATAGATTTGGAGGCTGTCCCTTTAGAGCTCTAAAATATATGCTGTCCAGACCTGCACGTTTACAGACTGTGTAACTCTAACTAACTAATGCTTGGTTATGCTTCCTTGGGGACATGCAGAGGTGACAGTTTGACAACTGCTTGGGGATGATGAAGTTCAAATGTTCCGAGGTTGGGGACATGGATTTTGGCTGATGAAAACTGAGTAGTCATCTTTTCCATTAACCCACGGTCTTAAAGATATACCTCACAATGTTAAAATCAGAAGAGTTGGAATTTGCGTTTAGTTTTGCAGGATGCATTTGAACAAGTATTTTTTTTTAAGTTTTACTGCTGTAGGCCCTGTATTCTCCTGTTCTTTTTTTATCCTATTTTACCATTAGTTAGTTTGACATTTTCCCAGTACAGAATCTGAATCCTTTTGTATGCCTTCACTGCTGAGATAATGTGCTGCTATCCCCTTTCCTTACTTCCTCCCTTTTTCCTGTTTCTTGTCATTTTTTCTGTACAGTCTTTTGAGACACTCAACTTTCAGACACATGTAATTGTAATCTCTACCATTTCTAAAGTCTTATTGACTATTAAAATCTGTGTGACAAACGTGCCCCTTAGAATAAATTTACAAATCCAGAAAAAGAAAATGCATATAATACAAAAAAATTAATTGCATTTATAGTTCAGTCATTCAAGAAACATGATTTTTATAACAAGCTCTACCATAGCAGCACATTCATATAAAAAACCTCTTGAATTCTTTACTACAAAAAATCTGAATGCTACTGTATAACGGTTAAGTCTTCAATTAGTCTATTGAGCTGCTTAGACTGAGGTAGGATTTTAGTCTGACAAAGCTCCTGCCACATTTTTTGCATAGGATTTTACTTTCAAGAGAAATTTTTTGTTATGTAAATTAATTACTAGATCCAGGCTCAAATTGCAAGCAGATCAGATGAGTTGCTATCTTAATAGTTTGCCACTAATCTCACTGTATTTACTACACTTTGCTAAAAATCAGCCTCCACGTTCTCTTGACTGGACTTCATAGCTGCATATCAGTCTTGATCCATGAGAGACTGTCATGAATTTAGCAGCAGTAGCACAGTCCAAGAAGAATTGCCAGGACCACTACATGCCTGAGCAAGATGACAAGTTGAGAGTGAATAAATCCAGAACCACGTACCAGAACACTAGTTTTATGATCAACTGTCTTCCAGTGTAAATGGAGCAGAGTGCTTCTTCTTGCTTTTATTTATCTGTGGAGAAAAGGTGCTTAATCTTTCCAGTTGTTGAAAGATAAGGAGAGGTTTCAGAGCAAATGTGGCAGCTTGTATGGGAATCTCTATGTTTAGTGACACCTGAATCACATTGTTCCTGCTAGGGCCACTAATTTTCCCTCACTACAAAAGAAAGCTTGTGTCATGTAAATACACTTTGTGGTGAACTCTTTTAATGTTGGTTATAATGGAATTGGAGCAGATAAATATTTTTATATATACAGATACTAGTCTATGAAACATATTTAAATAGTGCATACTGCTTTAAAGTCTCAGTGCACTATGATCTGAAATTAACTCAGCATGCCTGTGTCATAAAAGGTGACAACTCCTTGCAGTTCGGAAGAGAGCCTCAAGGAAACCAAGTGCCAGTCCAAGGCTCCAGAGGAAGCGCTTGGTTCTTGGATGTCCACAGATTTAGGCTGTTGCCATTACCCCTTTCTCACAGAAAGAGAGAAGAAATATGTCCTGACAGCACAAAGAACTGCATTGGCTTTTTGTCATGATGCCTAACGTCAGAGCTGGGTGAGAGCACTAGCTGAGAAATTCAACTTTGTACGTCACATGCTAGTTCAGGAACGTATCGCATCTGCCAGCTTCCTTTACTGGCTGAGTTGCACTGCAAATGCACCAAGGACACAGCCAAGGTTCGTCCCATCTTACGTCTCCACTAGCTGACATCCCCTGTGCAGAAGGGAGTAGCGTAGCATGGGGAGGAACAGCCAGCCAACAGCAGCAGCAGAATCGCAGTCTAGCCAGATGGAGTTAGACTGCATCTACCAGAGGTTACAGAGCACATTAAAAAGAAGGAAAAAGAAAAGGAGAGATAGCGAGTGACATCCTCCAGCAAGTATTTTGGAATGCCTCCGGCCATCCTCCAGAGGTGGCCACATGCACATCAGACACTGCAGCTGCTTCTCACAGCTGCACTGGGATTGCTCTCCAGCAACACTAACACCACCTGCACCACATCCAGGACTGACACTCTGCTCTTGAAAGACTCAAGAATTACAGTGCGACTGGAGGCCCCTAAAATGAATACTTTTATCAATGCTAGAAAGCATGGATGGAAACTGCTAACTGAGGAAGTTAGCACAAGTCTTGCCCATACTGCTGTTCTCCAGTGTGTATTTCAGGCCCTCTAGTCATCAGGTTGACACCCTGACAAGCAGTAAACGTCTCCTGATGAAAACCATTAAAAACGTGGTGACTGTTTATAAAGTACTATGTTTTGGCATGTTGCCCTAAGCCACACTGTATCAACACAGCTCCAGAAGAGATCCTCTTTGGGGCTCTTGCTGGAACTAGGAATAGAAAAATCTCTGACACCTCTTTAAAAAGTTGAATGTGCAGCACCAAAAGGTAACAAAGTGTGGTGAACACAAAGCTGTGCTGTCTTGCCACCTTTTTTCAGCTGTCCTTTGAGAGCTATGCAGTTCTGGATTGCAAGGGCTGCAGTTCCAGGCAGTCCTTATGCAGACTGTAAAACTGGGAGAAATACCTTAACTGTCTGTTGCCTGCTGCAATGTTAACGACATACGGGCGAACAAGTCTTCCACAAAGGACATACATAAGAAGCAGCATTTATGCTGCTGTATGATTACTTTTAAGAATCTGACTTCTTCATGTGAAAAAAGAATATAAATAGTGAAAAT
Organism: Cariama cristata; assembly: GCF_000690535.1. Classification (NCBI taxonomy): domain Eukaryota; kingdom Metazoa; phylum Chordata; class Aves; order Cariamiformes; family Cariamidae; genus Cariama; species Cariama cristata. Next base: position 5,311 of record NW_009610969.1, read on the forward strand.
ATGGAAGTTACTTATATTTTTATCATTAGATTCTTAGCAATTTCAGAAATCTAGATTACATTCCTTAATTAAACAACCCAGGATTAGTTTGAGCACAAGTGATTCATAAGTTCTTACAAACCTCCGTTTACAAAGAATAATTGCAAAACTGGGACCCTCAATCTGTTACCCTGCCAGGTGGCAACACTCTCTTAACAAGTGTCCCTTTAATTCTCCCTATCCCATCCCTACAGTTACAAGGCATGTAAACAAAACATACCTGTTTGGACAAGCCACAGGCAGGAATCTCTCTATAAGTGCCCCACTAAGCAATTAGCAGAGCCACATCTCTGCCATATGTAGTCTTCCCTAAAGAGGATCATGCTGCTTCAGGATTTGCCACTCCTGTGCTTTGGCCACCAAGGGATTAATTCTTGAACTACAAATGGGATGACTGTTATCAGGGAGGTTTGCAAGCAGTGTGATAAATATAAAGGTTATCAATGGTTTCAGGTGCATCGCTACTCAGAACAAAGAGCACTTTCCTGTGGGGTTCTCGGTTTCCTTTCACTCATGGAAGCAGAGCCCATGAAGTTAATAAGACATGTATTCCAGTTTGTTCTGCATTTTCATCTGCAACTGATGGGTTTGCAGCTGCCCTGGTGTTGACACTTCAGTTTAACATCATATACTACACACACGTTTCCCCAGGGCAGGAGCAAGCAGGTATTGGTTACAACTAACGCCTGCATTTCTAGTAAAGGCTTCCCTGAAAAATACACAAGGTAGTCTTTCCTGGAAAGTTTTACTGGGGAGAGCATCGTTTATGCTGCGTTTGAGATTTCATGGCCTATACGAATACATACTCACAAGAAAAAGCTATGAACCTATACCAGACCTGCTATGCCTTCTGCAACCTATGCCTTCCATACCACTGACATCTTCTATCCTGCTACAGCTGTTGGATCAGTATTGGCTCCCCGACGCCTGGGGAGCAGGATGGCATAGCTGTAGCCACTCTTTGCCACGGGAAGGGACACCTGGGTAGATCCTGCCCTCTGAACATTGTTTGGTGAAAAATGCTGTGCACATGCACATCACTGTCATAGGATCAGGCTAAATGTTCTAAATAAATCTGGAGGAAAGTTCTCAAAGCTTCGGATCTATAAAGTGTTTGCAAAGAGCATACATAATCAGACTATACGGACACAGTTGTTTGTTCCTTTCTCTTAATAGAGACTATAATTTTAATTCACAGGACCTGTTTTCCTGAAGTACTAACAACTCTTTCATTTTCTTAGAAGAGGTATCTGAGTTTTAGCCTGGAATGGACAAAGTTTTGTGGAGACTGCTATCATGTAAGAGCAATAGCTTTAGAAAGAACAAAAAGAGGTATCAGAAGAGACATAGGGCAGTTTTTTTCATTAGAGAATAACTTTCATAACATGTGAATTTGTCTCAATCTTCAACATAAAAAGAAACATTTAGAAATATGAATCTTTTAAAATGATTTTTTTCCCTGAAGGAAGGAAAATGGGAGGCATATGTCTGACCTACAGGTTCTGAGATACTGCAAATCCTAAGCCAGAAATGACAGAAAAGATGATACTATGTAATTGCCACGGCGTAGGTTTGCACTCAGACATGAGGATCACAGTTCTTCCTTGCTTCTTAAAACTGCCATCCTGCCCATCTGTTTTCCGAACCTTTTACTTTGACAGCACTGAATTTGGCCTCTTCCATGTAACTCTTGCCATGAAGAATCCTGTTTCACAGGATATAAACCCAAAACATCACTGCAGTAAGAGTATGGGAATGACACCTCATAAGAGGATTTTGTTCACCATTACCTTTAAAAGCAGTGACTAGAATTCAAAAATGAGGACATACATTGTTTTCATTCTAACAAATAAATTACTTTATGTCCCCCCCCCCAAGGTCTGAAATTGCTTAAATGTAAATTCCAGTAATATAAGTACTACTAAAGAAGATTAAAGAAAACGTTTTAAAAACTATCCAGTCCTTTGACAAGTAAATACTTCGTTTGCTTAAGGGACTACCATACAGCTTGAGAGGATAATTCTTATGTATCACATAAGATACAAGATCCCCATTATTTATACAGCTAGCTGTTAGTCACAAGTCTGTTTTGAAAACAGTGAAGGGCTTCTTCTCTCTGTGGGAAAATCATAACTGAGTGTGCTTTTTTCAAGATTTATACCTCCTATCTGTAACTCTGATATCTGTAACCTCAGGCTATCTGAAAATGCCTGAGGTTTGTGCATCATCCAACCTGATCACTCTTGCCAGGCTCTAATGACTAGCACAGAGAGGGAACAGAAACCTACCTTGTACCCGAAATATGGACATACAAAGTGAGTACCACTTCAGAACCTACTTCAGCATAAGAGATTATGAACTCTGCTTCTAGAGTTCCTCCTCTCTTTATTTGAACAAACATGTATTTGTATCACTATCAGCACTGCAAACCACCCCTACCTAATGCTACAGATTCCCAGTGATTCTTTTTGTTCCATATATTTGCACTTCAAGCACACTATTACCAAGCATGTAGCATGACCAGTCAGTCTATTTTTACTAACAGTCTTAGTCATTGTGCTCACAAAGTACTCTTACATCCTCTTGGTAACCTTCTTACATCCTTAATCCAGTTATAGGCACTATTTCTTATCCCCAACTTCACCTCTGTAAATAAATAGATAGATACATGGATAGAAAGATCAAAAGACTGACAGATAGATAGATAGGCAGATAAAAAAAAGTAATTATCAGGAAGGTAGATTTCTAACTCTCACAGTCCAATTTTTTTTTTTTTTTGTTATCTTTTGCTAGGAGCAGTTTTAGTATGAATTTCCATGAACAAACACTATTTTTTGCTTCATGTAACTTTAGGATGTAAGATACAAGAGTGGAAATATTTTCACATAATCCCAACATGGACCTGATGTAACGCCTGTGCAGGTTGATGGAAAAATCATCTGGCCCAATTTTTTATTCTATTTAGAAAATTTATCTAGACTATAAAAACACAAAGGTGGAAGTAGACTACATGGATTCTGTCCTGGATAAAGGATGAAGAACCCCCATGTAGATATACAGTTACAACACCGCTCCTGTATGTTGTGAGTAAAGGACAATGCTCGTGAGAGGAGACTACCACCTCTTTTGTCTAATAAACACCAGGCTGGTAAAAAAAATTCAGCAGAAAAGTTCTTCCCACTGTATTCAGCAAACGATATGCCAAAAGCAGACAGAATCTAGCCAAGTCTCCAGCCAAAAAAACACAATGCTACAGTGAAAAACCAATTTGGAGGACTGAGGATAGAATAAACTTCTAATTGTTAGATGCACAAGCATTTTTAAACCAGCAATTCTGCCTTCCAACCTGGTGGCTCACACCTCAGCAAAGATATGTTTGCCTACCATAGCAGCCACCGATTGCAGCTAAAGCTGTGCTCTGGTAGCTGCATTACCAGCTTATGGCAATTTTGGTTTGCTCCTTTGATCAGTCAGATCACATGAGTTCACACTGAAGAATATTCATTTTCCCCTGAACTCTAAAACTCAGGCTCGTAATCAAAACTACCAGGCTTCAGCGGGTTCGAGTTCTGATCTGTGAAATGTAAAAGAGCTTCCACCTGGAAGGTGCATTAGATGCAGTTGGGATTTTCAGGTATTAAGTTTGAGACTATCTGTATCAAGAAAGTTAGACCTATCCCCGTACCTCTTGTCCCAAACTTGAGAAAGCATCCTTTTCTTGGAAACATCTTCTACCTTAAACCGTTCTTCATTTTCTCAGGGCCAGTCCTGCTATTTACCTAGCAGCCCTCCTCTTTTGGGGAGTTTGAATCACACTCCATCAACCACTGAAGCAGACATCCCAGATGTAGCAGAAGCTTGCAATAAATTATACCAATTTATAAAACAGCAAAAAAAGAAATAGAAGAACAGGTTGTTTCTCATGGCTGGATATAGGGAGAACAGGTTACCAAAAATAAAACGTTACATAAGCATAACAAACCTACGCTATATTTCGCTACAGAATTTTTCACAACCAGACAGACCACATGCAACCACTACAACTACCATGAAAAAAGTACTATTGCCTTTCTGAGCCACATAAAGGCACTGACTTCACTTGTGTTCCTGTTTAACACAATGTTTAATATCCTAGAAGTGCGTTACAACCATGAAACATAAAATCAATGCAAATCAGTAACAGAATGGTTCTTCATCACATGCAGCTCACTTGTCACAATTAAATACTGAATTTTAGGATCTCCTTCTCTTCTCTGCAGACTGTGAACAATTTCGATGAATATTAATGGCAACTGGTGATGAGGAAGAGAAATAATTTGAGACGCCTGCCTACAGACTAACAAAAAATGTGTAAGTTGTCTTTAATGTAGTGATGCAGCTCTTTTTCTTCCAAACATCCTAATTAGAACTGTTTGCAACGGTAATATATTAAATTTGGCCAAGTAATTTTTAAGAATCAGTATTGTACTGACCTCAACAGAAGCATAAATAAATGTATATAATGAAAAATATTACTCTGTGTTAAAAATACTTTTATTGAGCACTATAAACATTCAGTACCAGGACAACTGCATTTCTCACCACGCGCCTGATTTCTGTGTATAGCAAAGTAAACCCCAGCTAATCAGTACACTTGCAGTTAAGTCTCTTCTCCTGAGGAAAAATTCATACGAAAGTGTACAGTTATTTATGTCTGAAAGTCTATTCCTTCATCTAAAAACTGGAAACTGTACTTATACTTAGTGTCAGTGTTCTCCCCAGTGACATACTGCACCATTAACTAAACTGCTAAAATATGGAGTTCTTTAAAAATAATTTTTCTCTCCTTTCCGTTGCAAGAGTCATTCCTGACAACTATCATTTCTAAGACATGCTTGCTTATGGTATTCTTCACACTACAGGATAACCTGGTTTGCTAATAATTTTAAAGAAAGCTTGTAATTGAATAAATTTATAAACATTTAAAAGAAACACCCTTCTGGAGCTTAGTTGGTTAAGAGAAATGCTAAATCAGTGCTTGCTGATTGCTGAAGCCAACTGACGGGTGGCTTCTATATTTAGGATCCTCCTTACACCTGTCAAGAGACAGAGAGAGACAGCTAGCAAAAAAGAAAGTGTGTGCAACACAGCAAGTAATCCAGAGACCCATCTCTTGTAGCAAGGAGCTAAAAATAAAAGCAACAAAGAGCAGTAAAGAAAACAGAGCAAAATCTTATTATTTATATTACCCCGCTGCTCTGTGACATGCTGTCAGTGAGCACTCCGAGCAGGGTATGGACCTCATTAGTTATCAGCGACTCCGGCTTCCCACAGGAAGCCACAGCGATACTCAAAGCTGGATGCAGTCCAACTGTGTCAAACCTGTGCTCCTCAGGTGGATCCCCTTCCCTGCCGTTCCTTAGCTGAAAGCGTGAGGCCTTTGCGGCAACATTTTCATTCCAAAGTGAACTCCAGTGAATATTTATCCCTGCGCTTAGCAATGTCACTGGAAACAGGCTTTCCAGCTTTGACAGGCACCTGTCTGAATCCAGGCTGCTCCCCATTTGCTAATCTGACAGCACTTCTTTCTATCATGATGATTCGTAGATATGTATGCGAATGTAACAAAAGGAAAATCACACAGGTTTCTTTGAATAACACTATGCAACTGATCAATAAAACAATCCTATTGTAAAGCCTTCAAATCCCTTTGTTTTAAACAGAGTATCAGAGTACTGCATTTCAAATGGAAGGGCATTCAGCTGCAACAGGAACTTGCTTTCAACACACGGATGCTGCCTTCCACCTACCTGAGGTGCATCGCTCCTTTCAAATTTTTGATCTCCCAGTAAGCAGAAATATCTGGGTTTATTAGGATTAGGGATAACGAAACAACACTGCTGGGGAAGTAGGGAAAATCATGCTATTTAAATTTACACACATAATCCTTTCTAAATGTTACATGGCAATTCCTAAACTAAGAAACTGAATTTCACTCCACCTTCCCTGACTCATATCATTCATAACAATCCAAGTAACCTTTTAAACAATATCTGATTTACCACCAGATTTGCTGCATTCTTTTTCGGAAAAGGAAACTAAATGGCCTTTAAGTATTCCCCAGTGTTCAACAAACTGTGTCTATTACTGGTCAAGGTTAATTTAAGTTTCAGTAACTATTACTTTCTCAGCAAGCAAACAAAAAAGCTCCTTTTCCTATCAATAGCGGCTGAAATGCATATTCATTTGTTAAAAATGAATGACATGCATGTTTGGGTGACAGAAAATGCTCAGTCCTCATGAAAGATCTTAAATACTCAAATGTGTATGTTTCAGTTGGGACACACATCACAGACAGCAACTGCACAAATACCTCTGAATCGTCTCAAAAACAACCCTAAACATTTGGCTACCAGCTAGTTTTAACCACTAGTGAATAGTTACACTTGGCTTATGTGCTGAGTGTTCATAACTAATGTTTACATAGATAATAACTTCAATTATACGGAGGCAAGAGGCAAATGAATGTAAAAACACGTGGAAGATAATGAACTTACATTCAGCTCAATAAAGAACTTAAAGGCACGTGGAGGAAATTTGTATATGATCAACACATGTACACAGTAGTTCCATGTACCTTAATGTCACAGAAATAACTTCAACCTGTATAGGGCAAAATTACGGCTTCACTGACATGAACATGAATTTTGCAATCTACATCCATGTATTTCCCCCATAGTTTAAAAGACAGAGGATTAAATGATTCAATCCTTGCTGAAAATCAGATCCATAGCATGTCGTTGTGCCTGGCTTGGCCCAGAGTGGTAATGATGTGCATAGTGCAGACCGATTAGCTAAGGCAAAAATAACCATGTGATATGCCTAAAGTCACACAGTTACTAGCAGTTTATAAAAGGACTTATAAATCTAGGTTTGTAGTAGAGTCTGTATTTTTTAAAAGCTTAGTGCTTTTTCCTTTGGATGTCATGTAGATTAATATTCAATCATTTGTAATTCTGCAGTTACAGAATATCCTACTAGTTATTACCATACATCGTAAGGGGAAAGTATAATACTGCTGTATAGTATCAATAATAATGCTAGCACACAGAAATAAGGCAAAGTATGTATCAACAGTTAAAACATATCACACGCTACTCCCACCAAAATCAATGCAAACCCAGTGTACTCATACAAAGGATGTCAGCCTGAACAGCTGTCAAAAATTCATTGAAGCTGAGATACAGAAATTTAAGTCTCTTCAACTGACCATAGTCTGAAGACAGAAGAGGATCATACTAGACATATTGTAATAAATTAATGCATCTAGTTCCTATAATAAACCAGACTGTGCCTAGTCTACAAATATTTTTTTATTATTTGTAGCACAACTGGACTGTCCAGAAATATTCACATGCAAAAACATCTGCAGGATAAGAATAGTAAGAGAGATCTACGAAGTTTTATGAAGTCCTAAAGGGTAACAATACACATTTAAAAAAGACTAAGAAGCCTTGTGCTAAGTATTGGGCAAAGTACTGTTCTGTCCTATCTATCACTAACGGTGTCAACTGTGGCAAAGGTTACACCATTCTCTTGGGTACTAAACCATATAACCATTTAACGTCTGCCTGCATTGTAAGTACGTCTGTCCTACACTGATAGCAGCAATGAACACATAGGAGAAAAAAAATTACAGAAAGTGATTTGGCTGTCTTGCATCATGTTAGAACTGCACACACATTAGTATACATAATATTACCCCTGCCATTATTTGCTCCCCTACAGGTGTTATCAGAGAAAACCCTCAGGAGTCATAAACTGTATTGCTTTATCATTACTAAGGACGCTGTTTCCATGCCAAGCTTTCTAAGGATCTCTGTCTCATAAGCTTCTGTCATACAGAATCCATAATAATATGGGTTTTGTTTCTTTACTGAAGCTTCCAAATACTATGCTAATAAGAACAGAGACACACATCTATGACACATGCATCGCTGCTGTTTGAGGTCTGTATAGAGGAATAGTCAGTCATCTGCTCTGAAATACTGCATTATTCATGTATGTTAAGTTGAATTGTATGCAATAAATACAATCATACCAGAAATTATATTCAGGAATGCATCAGACAGACAATAAATGATGCAATAAATTCCTTTCTGTACATAATTTCTGTGACTTTTTGAAATTCTTTTACCACCACACAAAAATCAGCAATGACAGACCGTTTCCATGCAGCTTTAGCATTATTTTGTCCCACAGCATGATAACAGAAAAGGCCAAGCTTAATTTCATTAAAAGATGTCACCTAAGGCAAAAGTGGACGTAAGTCATCATCACAGTACTTCTTTGGAGTAGGTTGGCAACAAAGATGTCACATATAGAAGCCTTCAAAACTATCCACAAATCTTCTACTGAAAGCAGTCTTCGAAAATCAAGTAAGAAAACATAGAATCATAGAATCATGAAATAGTTGGGTTGGAAAGGACCTTTAACGGCCATCCAGTCCAACCCCCTGCAGTGAGCAGAGGGGACACCTTCAACTCGATCTGGTCACTCAGAGCCCTGACCAACTTGGCCTTGAATGTTTCCAGGGAATACATTGTTTCAAAGTCATTTAATGATAATTCCTTCAGATGAACCAGTTAATGCAGTATTTGATCCAAAAATCTGAAAGTCAAAGTCTATAGTAGAAATGTTTCATTAATAATCATATTATAACACCATTCCATATTTCTACTTTCTAAGTGAACTTAAAAATGAAAAGGTGTTTTTTTTCTTTTTTAATGACAGTTGGAAAGAAAAGAGTTAAGCAATGGAAAAAGTACTGTCCAGCTCCCAAGTAATATAGGAGAGAACTTTTGTTCTTTCAGATTTCTCTTCATTACAAATTTAGAAACTTAACAGTTCGGAAGAACCCTGAAAACTTTTAGAGGACGAATCCACAAGCTACCTAGTTGTACTATCAAGGCATTGTGTATATTTAATTTGATTTTTCCTTACCTTAATTTGTACGTTGAAGTCTGTGAAGCAGTTGATAGCCTGAATGGGCATTCATCTTTACCATAATTCTAACAGCAATTTGTATTCAGACTTTTATTCTGCTCTGATATGTAAGAGCAAAAATCAGCACTTCCACAGCCTATTACATTTTGAAAGCATTGTCCAAACAATTCTCTATGCCCTTTAGAAGAATTCACAGATGAAAGAGAAAACGGGATAAGAATAGAAAAAACAGACCCTGAAACTCCTGTTTTATTTTTGTAAATAAATAGCTTGGAAGCTTTAATCTAGTCCTAACTTACAACTTTGAAACCATGTGAATTCAAACCATGTCTAGTTTTGAGATGCACAGAATAAGATTTTCTTCTAAAAAAAGTAAGTGTAGCAATGGTAAGACATGACACTTGAATGGAGGCAAACAGTGGTGAATTACTTCAGTTGAGAGAAAAATCAGCTGGCCATTAAACTGCTGGTTTTAAAGCTCCTGAGAATTTTTTTACTGTATCATTTCAGCATCATTTCCGACTCTCATAGAACTACACACACAATGTAAAATAACAATACTTCACTGTAAATAGCCCTTATTTTTGCATTGATTTTGTTTAGATAGACATGGAGTGCTGAAAAGATTGTGTAATTGCTCCATTCTGAAAATAGACAGCATTATCAGCCAAGAAAACCTTCTTTAGTTCATTATCCAATTTTCCCAGGTGAAAGAAATGTTGTATGTAGGGTGTGTGTCTGTGTCAAATCACACAGTAACAAACCACAAACTGGCATCTATCTAAATTACTGTTGAATTAGGAGCTGCATTCCACAGCAACAAACAAAACTGTGTGCCTCATACAGTCTATACTTGCCTATCTTGTGTTTGTTTAAGGTCTTTGGACTCAAACACACTTACAATACTGCAACTTTAAAAAAAACAACAACAACAAAAACCCAAATAGGTTTATTTTATTACTTTGCAGGTATTGTAGGGATGTTTCATTGTAGGTAATGAAGAACTACTTTATTTTAAGCAGTCTTTGAATGAATCATTTTGCAGATGATCCCATTTGCCAGTTACCTATTTGGCCAGTAAGAAAGCCTTGAATAAGTTCTATCCAAATACACGTCATTAAGTGTCAGTATATGATATTTGGATCCGGTACACCAGAAATCTAAAATTTCAGGTATTGGTGAAACCTCTTAAATTTGGATATGGTCACTCCCAAAATCACCACAGGATTAAATACAGAGCTAGACACACAAGAAGCATGAGTTTCTTACCTACATAGGTAACTAGAACAGTCAGTATTTCTGTGGCACACTGCTGACATTTCCCTGTTTGTTAATTTTCAGGAAAAATCCCAGCTAGGAAATAATTCCTGCCCATTGAAGGGCTGTACCAATTATTAAAGTCACACAGCATAAAAAACACAGGATCAGCCAGCGATTTCTTTTTCTGCAGTGAAACAATGTCCTAGCAATGGAAAACATATCTCAAAAACATCTCTTTGTGTAGGCTATCTTTGCCATAGCTTTTGGGTTCAAAGTGTAACTTTTGGCTAGTACCTTACTTTCAGTTCTCAGAGGCAGATGCTTCTGCAATCTCTCCATGTAGTGGAAGTTATTATTAGGTTTTCATTGCCAGAGACAAGGTATGTCCTTTGCTGCTTTACCAAAGTTATCTACAAAATCCACCTGTCATGTTACTCTTACATTGGAGTTGCACTTTGAATAATTAGCTATAGAAAAAACTTATTAAGTCAAAATCATAAAAGCTGTAAAGTCAAATAACCAAAATAAGAATTCATCTGCATTTTAATATGCAAGCACATGTAAGCATAATTCTGCCCTTGTATATCTACTTCATATCCTCAATGAAACATGTTTCCAGCAGAAAAAATAATTGTTGATTTTGTAATTGAAGACAGGATCACAATGAAGATGTATAAGGAAAACAATGTAAGGCCATAAGGCAATTTCAGTATCTTGCATTTCCTGGTTTTCAAGTGTTTAGCTTTACAATCGGACAACTTAACTTAAATTTTTTTAAAGACCGATCAGCACTTTATTCTAGAAACAGATTATGCCCACAGAAAGTAATGGGACAATTGCAGAGTAGAATACCATTCAGTAAAAAGAAATAGAGCCCCAGGTAATTAGAAATGTGGAACAAAATAATCACCAATGTTTAACCTGTGCTTGTGAAGCTGAAAGCATCACTACTGAATACGTAATGTGTGTTTGTAGAAGCACAGATATCCACAAGAATAAATGAGCATTTTTGTGCAAAACTACCTTGCAGGCCATAAAAGTATTTTATTCTGTAAACAAGTGGAGTTATGAAAGGAAAAATCAGTATCAACAAAATATCTGCAAGCAAAATACTGTTCTATACATCCACTACGATATTCTTTATGGACATTTTTTAATTGTATCTCTCACCATCCATGCAAGGAAGTGATGGGTGCTTTTAATCCTAATTTAGCAAACTGGGAGAGTGTGTTTATACTAGGATCATTTACACAGCAGATGAGTAAAGATACTGGCCAAGTGCTTCTAACAGCAAAGCTGCTATCACATCAGAATTTCACCTCATGTCCCCATAAAGTATCAGCATCATCTTTCAGGGTAAACCCAGTTTCACTGGAAAAAAAAAGATAAAGTTTGTCTGTAAATTTCTTGCTGATTTTAAACCTAATTACCTGAAAAATCAAGATTTCATACCAGAAGATGAACGCATTATTTGGTTGTGCATAGTGAGGGGTCAAAGTAAATGACTTCTATCATTCCTAACATTCCAAACTGCAGTGCTGAGTTCTAGAACTAATTGCTTAAGAAAAAAGAAACAAACAAAACAAAACAAAAAAAATAACCACAACACAACCCAAAAAGTAAATTTGTGAAAGCCACTTACAGTGATCCTGCACATTACTAGATGTTGCAGTTTTTTGAAAAGGAAAGTATTTCTTCCTTACAATTCCATACTTACATAAAATTGTGTTTGTTCCTAATCTGGGGGAACATTTTTCAATGCCTTCTGGCACATTAAAAAGTTCTTTTTTACATGGACACTTGCTCAGTGGGGCACGGACAATGAAGTGGTGTCAGAGCTTATCATGTAAAAGGAAGACAAATGACCACATCTGATAACACGCATGGTTTCTTTGTGATATCTTACTATACACCTCTGTATAGCCTAATACGATCATGTATTATATTGTATTGTATATAATTTTTACAATCAGACCTTGGCAGTGATGACTTGTTCCGTTGAGATGAAACCTGTATGTCTTTAATTAGAATTTTTTTGATGTGGATTCATCCTTGCACTCAGGATTTAAATGATACAGGACTGATACTCATTTTGCTGAAATTACACTGGTGCAAAGAAGGATGAAATTGGACACCTAATAATTTCCAAAGACATTTAGAGTATATCCTGAGACATACTCTTAGTCATGCAACAAAGTAATTAATCCTTCATGTATTTCTAATCAGTCAACAGTGACTATAAGGACCAGATTCTGCTTTCAGTTGCCGCAAAGCTTTTCCCCATGTGTAGAGAATAGTGAAATCTCCTTAAGACATGTTCCTGCACATATTACTGATCCTCTCCCAGCTTATATGGGTACCCACATAATCTAAAATACGTTCACAACAGATAAAAGTCTAATCCAAGAAGATGCTAAGGCAAGAAAAGTGGCTTGGTAAATAACAAAAAAAAAAAAAATAAAAAATAGTAAGGACTACACTTCTGTTGTTACTGTTTGTGGCAAGCCAAAATAATTGCAATGAAAACCATGTTACTCCTGCTTGAAATCTTAACAGTCTTGGTGATTGCCAGGTAATTAGTGATTGCTAATGATCATCTTAGGCATGCTACTAGTCCATCAACAGGAATAAGTTGATGCCGGACTGCCTAAATAGCACTAATTACGTATTTTTATGACCATCCTTCTTACAGAAGCAGGACACCTTGCAATATGCAACGCATTTATTCAAGCAGGATGACAACTGGGGAGTCATTCCCATTTTAGAAATGGGAACAGAAGGAATAAAACTAGCAGTAGCCAGTGCTGCAAAAGAAGCAGGCAGCAGATCAGGTTAATGAACCCAAGCGCCACAAGCCCTTGGCTAGCATTATACCCACCTATTGCCTCTGTTTTAATTAGAAAGCACAAAATAGTCACCATACAAATTTCAGATAAACTGGGCATCTACAGCTCCGAGTGATTTCAATGGTGAACAATTTGCAATGTGGCAAAGGAGTGCAACTAGCATGCAGCTTTGGCATGAATCAGATATGCTGGCTTCTTTTCACGATACTGTCTGCAGATTTTTGCTGACTCCTGTTAGTTTCTAAAAACGCTGTTAAGCTTATGCTTTACAATCTGTGTACATCCAAGAAGTACAAATCATGAAGATTAACATCGTCTAACTCCCCAGATGTCAAGTTACCAAAAGAAGCAGATATGACAATACCTTTCCACAACGATTCTAATAAAAAAACCTCTGAGAACCAGGTCCAGCGGAATTATCCATCCAGGAAAGGTTTGGTCATGCAAGTTTCTGAGGTAAGGTGGGAATATAGCAAACACACATCTTAATAAACAAGGCTTAACAGCTTAACAATAGTTTTCAACTGGAGAGAGCTTTAGAGGCAGTAGTTAACAAATTAATCTCGACAATAAACCTTTGCCTGACTAAATGGCAACTTCCTACTTTACTGAGAGCGATTAGTGTGGAAACCTAAGGTACAAAACTTAAGAAATAATGCAAGGCAGATAAAGGAATGCAGATAATAATAAAGACAGACATAAAATGATAAAGATCTCAGCCAAGATACACACACTTCAGGATGTATATCATAAAAAACAAAATCAGAATATTTCCGATTAAATAAAAGTAAATAAAAAAGTCTATTACCTCTGGTATTTCTTTTTTTTTTTTTCAAAATTGGTGCCACTAAATAAACTTATGAGAAAAGTCTCAGATCAAGAAATACTTGCTGCATTAGGGAATACACACACAGTTAATCACCCTAATGAAGGATAACTTTCCACAGAAGATGATGATGCAAGAAAACTCATTGCTTACTTCACTCGATTTCCATCTTCTGTCACCATGCACTCCTACACGTATGTCTCTTCACCTTAACCTGCCTTTGAAAAAAAATCTAGTGGACTTGTTACATCCGTATGTAAAAAGAATAAGATTACATATGAGGCTAACAGAAAATATGGACATTCAATAATCTCTGCAGGAATTATTTCAAATACGTACTGAAAAATAGTATACTATGTATTATATTTTATTCTAATTCAACCTACTAAAAGAAATCAGCTGTATACTGCAAAAAAGCAACATCTGCATGAGAAACCATGCCATTTCTGGATTAAACCCACAAACCAGAATATCAACATATCTCACAGGGCAGAGCACTCCTCAAGTAAAGACTGGTCCCTCCAAGTACAGGGCTGCATTTAGGATCCACAAAACCTCTACGAAATAGGCTGTTCAAATCCACATTGGGGGAAAAATAAATAGTGTGAGCGCTCATTCAGCCATTTACAAATTAAATTATTTTTCCCACTAGTCCACATCAGAATATCATAAATCAAAACTTGCCTTTTCATGGACTGTTAAACTTATCCCTCAACATTTTGACTAGTCTAATGGGATACTGGATCTACACATGCAGGAGTTAAGTTATTCACCTGTAAGAGTCAGGTAAGGAATAGTAAAAAAACTAAATTCGTAATTCGTACTTCCGGTCATCTCTTTTTCATTACTCTCCTCCTTCCCACGGTATCGATAAGCACGATTCTTCCAGCTCAGACTGCAAAATGTTTCACTTCATAATCCTCGATGGAACAGCCCCTGTGACTCAGTTTCCTCCTATGGAAAAGTTTCGAATTTCTAATCAAGAGTCAACACAAGCCTGGTGTGGCAAATTTTACTCATTCCAAGAATGAAGAAAAGTTCCCTTTAACTGGTTTAAGACTATCTTAGTGCAGAAAGAAAAACGCAGTATAGTGTTAAAAGGGACAATTGTGAAAAATGGCATGCCTTGATTTAGGCCTTAGTACTGCCACTCTTACGCAGAGAACTTTTATAACTTTATTTTTACGTCTACTTGAAAGAAGATTTAGCCCATGCTTAGCAAAACATAATAAAAATCCCAATAAAGGTAAGGGAGGGAGCGATTACATTGCTGGGGAATGTTTTAAGCTTTTAGACCAGTCTAGTGAGGAGCTGCACAGGACAAATGGGAGCACCTGAGTTTTAGAAAATTGTTTGGATGAACCGAGTCTAGCTTTTCTCCTTTAAATAAAAATTAACATAATTTATCATCTGATTGCTACAAAAACTAGACTGTGGACTCAGCAACTCTTTCGTGTTCTTATTTGCTTCACAAATCAGGTCAAAAGTGAATCAGAATTCATTATAATAGATAAATTTGAGAGCCTTTCCTCATAGACTTCAACGGAAGCTTTATATGCATGAGGGGTGAAAAAGGACAACTGATCTAATATATACCTCCATGTTAAAGATAATGATTGCTGTGCAAAAATTTTTTCTTAGCCCATATGATCCCCAGGACACGTTCTTTAAAAAAATCCTCTTCTTTCTCCTGGCACAAGATTCATGGCTCTGGATAAACAGTGGAAATTTCAAAACTGAAAAATGCTTAAATCAATATGCAGGATATCTGTTATAAAGTCAGACTATAGTTCTTGTCCTGAACAACTCTCAAATGAGAGGGAGTGAGAATGCAATTTAAAAAGAGGGTGAAAAATCCAATAAAATATTTTTATAATAGTCAGCAATATTACAACTTCACATTCATATTCTATGGGTATTTCAGGCCTGCCTCAGATTAAAAAAAAAAATGATTTTGAATTACTGTAATTAACTGAAAAAGCTTGCTGATTTGTTGATGCAAAATAATGTCAATCTTTTTCATTAACTTGTTAGAATCTTCGTAAATAAATAGCAAAAAAATAATACAAGGAATAGAAATTCGGCTCTTCGTCATCAGTTTGCTGATGGCGTGCAAAGCAAGGTGTTGTAAGGAGGGATATGAGCGAAAAAACACAGTCCTTTCCCTGAGATCATTAGTGTAACACTACCAAACTGTAAACCATATTCTTGTCACAGTGTGCTTGTGGAAGAGGGAGTATATTTTACAATTCACCCTGAAAACTTATGAAGTCTGGGAGGAAGGAAGGTGTGAAACGTTGAGTTCGCTTAGAAGCAGAGTAGGTCAAAAAATAGTTTGGAAAGCACTGGAGAAGGAAAAGACAAACCCCTCAAGCTGAATAGCTGGAGGCATATGCCATTACTTTTTAGCTATTAAGAAGTGCTGAGGCATATTTTTAAAATCTTCACTCTTACACTGAACTTTTTTTCTGAGAATATCAACAAGACCTTTTAATTTCAGGGTACAAGCAGCATAGTCTGGCCCTAAATTGAGAATACCCAACCCATGAACATTGTTCAAGTACAAATGCAGTTGAGAATGGTTTCACTACCAGTATTACACATTTGCACCTTAGACGTAAGCCACTCCTGCATCACTACTGTGTGCATTACACAGTACTCCTTGACAAAAAAATATATTCTGCAAACAGTATTTATTCCAGTTCTCCTTTACTATTAGAAATCAGGAGGGAAAGAAGAATCACAACACACTGTAACAGCAATGACCAATTTGCTATAGTAAGCAATGGCACAACTGATGCAAAATCCAGCTCTTGGTCTGACCCTACAGACCAGAGCATTGCTCAGTATACATTTGAGAAAAGTTGAATGGGATCAGGCTATTTAATAGACACAACTAGAGAAATAAATCAGAGCTGTAATCTCAAATGCAAATCATTTAAGTATTCATTGATACCTGTCTGGCAGCAGCTGTAGATAGAATGAGAAAGCTGACGCAGGAATGGATAAGAGAGATCGAAGACACAATGCACAGGCACTGCCTGGGGCAGGGGCAGAAATGCAGTTATTATTTTGAACTTCTTAAGTTCTGCGTATTTTCAAGGTGTTAGATATGTTTTGCCGGGACACTAAGGGCACTGAGCTGTCATTCTTTCTATCAAGAAGTGTGATTCAGCATTTGTAAAAGACATAAATAAAGCATGGCATGTGGCTTTACCAAATTATAGCTGTGGTCCAACAATTTTATTTCAGTGTTGCGTTCTGGTAAATCTTTTCCTCTATTAAAGCAGATATTTTAACAAGGCACTAGAAAACAACATTTTCTGCAGACCATAATATCAGCTTTTGTCACTAAAAGGTCTTTATAAGCGCTCTAAGCAAAACATGCACCCCAAGCATACAGGGATCAAAAGCTTGCGTATTGCTGCAAAGAAGTACAAAACAGTCTGGGGCCCAATTCTGCTTCTACTATGGTCAACAACAGAGAGAATGAGTCATTTTTCTCTTAAACTACTAAAATGCTCCTGAACTGCAACCCCTGTCTCGCAGAGGTTTAAATCAAACATCGGGCTAGAAGATACTTTGGGCAAAGGATTCTTGCAGAAGAGAAGAAAGAATAAAGGTAAAAGCATGTCCGATCACAGTGATCAGTGGGCAACTATACTCTGTTTTGTTTCTTTGTTACGAAAGATTAATGTAATAATAATTTGACCATGGTTCCATCAATTTAAAATGCTCTGCTAGATAAATATTTTTAAGATCTGTACAACAGGCCTTCTATTTAACAATGAATACATTTCAGACTAATGTGCTGCCAAGCTCCAGCTCTCTTTCTAGCAGCTGAATTCTTGGATAAAATCATTTTGCAGGGTATGAGCAATGCAGTTCTGAAAATAGCATCACTGCAAAATGAAAGGTGGCAAGAATCTTTACAATGCTGATTTGTTTCAATGAAATTTCATCTCATGATCAGTATCTATTTTGACATTTTCAGCCCAATTTTCATACTTAATAAAATGTAAATCTATAGAATTGTTAATGATGAGGCCCCATCATAAATGTCTAAGAGGGAAACAAACAGAAAAAGAAAAAAAATACCCATTCACAATTTACATCATAAAATATGTAAACCAGAAAAATGCTTTGTGGATCCAAACAATTTGCATTTATCACCACCAAATGACAGAAACACTCACAAAAAGAAACCACCATTAATCAACAAGCTGTTTCACACTTATATTTAGTATCTTTCTACTAGGAGAATGGATTGGAGTGATACTTTTTAAAATATTGGTGGGTTTATAAATCTTGCATAATGCTCAGCATTCAGACATGTGCTGCTGAGAAAACACTAAGAGGTGATACTGCACTTCCCTGATTCTAAGTAGATTACATTTTTTGGCTTTCTTTCCAATTCACTGATATGAAGGTACACTTCAGCAGATTATTTTTTTCCTATTAATGAAGATTTTTTAATAGATTGGAAAATACAGTTTTCAAATGAGAAGGAGCCTGATATTTTACAACCTATTAACACCACCGTCTTTTCTAATTAATATCAGCAATAAAATTGGCATTTTACTGTCACAGACTTCATGCTAAAAATGAGATTATATGTATACAAGATGTGTCAAAATCCCTAAGTCTGACAGTAGAAACAGATGAGAATACATCATAAATATCTTCAATCTACATTCAGTCACTGATTTTATATAGAAAGCGACGCTGTGTACCAAGCCCAGCTACATTCTCAGCAAGACCTACACTTCTTAGGTCCATGTGCAGACACCAAAAATACGAATGTCCCAGTTGTGCAAGTCCTAATTCATATGACTCATATAGACTTCCCTGAGTTGTCCCAATGACACCAAAACAGTAAGGATGATTCATGCAAATAAAAAATGGGAATATACAACTTCTTTTCTAAAAATTTCCTGCCTGCATGAAAATATATATATATGCTCATACATGTATTACTTTTTATCTTCTGTATATTATTTTTATCCACAGATGTTTTACACCAATTTATCTAAGCAGCAGATCTGTCTTGAATGTAATGTATAATTTAATATCTACATACAGAACAGACGACTGAAGAGGAAAAAAGGATAAAAGATAAAGGAAAGAGAGAAAATGGGTGGGGGAGAAAAATTAGAGAAAATAAAATAAAAACAGACATTAAGGTATATCCAGAATGATTTAATTACAGAAACAGTCCCATTGATATTGAAAGGCTTCATCTGCAGGTTTATCAAAATTAAAATATCTGTTTTGTTTTGGTTTTTTAATCAGTAGACATAGGTTTATCATCAGAAATCAGTAGGTACATCTTTGTATCGTACATTACTCATTATCAATAAAAATATCAACACTGCTAAGACATACTGTATCAAAAGTATAGTTAAGAATTACAACATATTTTTAAACTACAGACTATCTGTTCTGATGCAGTACAGATAAAAGAAGAGAATTAATGCAAGTCCTACGCTACTTTTATCAGGAAACATACAAACTACATTTACTTACTAGTATTTTTTTCTCAAGTCTGTATAGATGTGGATGATAAATATATATATGGCTATAAAGAAAGAAGTGCTTTGCATACTGTGTTAGCAGTAGTGTGGTTATACTGACAGGAGTACTACATACAACAAGATTCTCATATAAGTGCAAAATATCTGCTATGCTGAGTGTACAATTGAAGTACTTGGAGCTGCTATGTTAAAAGTAAGAGTATGATATCCTGTACCAACATACAATAGATCCCTAATACATGATACACTGAAAATGATACATTTTAATGAAACCCAGTATGTATCAATCAGTAGCTAAGCCTTATAGCTAAAGATCAAGACATAATTACTGCTATACTTACATAGTTCATTAAAGAAAAGTCTTCAATATTTGCGGTGAAATATTCCAACACAGGAAGCAACAAATGCAATTATATGACCTGCCTAGATTTTCAATGAAAAATTAAGTCTTCCACTTCATATAGCACAATCCTTCACTTGAAATTCTCTATACATTGCTGGGTAAATATATCAAAGCCTTTTTGCTTTGTCAGAGAAGTAAAATTAATCAAAATTAATCAAACTAATCAAATTACTGAGATGCTATCTAACAGGCATTGCTTAAACCTTTAGCATTTTTTGCTGAAAATGTTTCATACTTGTATACTACTGTATTGGTGATAAGGTGATTGGTGATAAGGACTTCTGAATGTTTTAGTAAAAGCACATGTTAAAATATTTACTGATGCATTAGGAAAAGATGACTGAAGGAAAAGTGATTGCACACTAATGAGTTCTTGATGAAATCATGAATGTTTTTCATACAACAGCTGGGAAATACTGCTTCCTTAGACCAACTTTTTAACTAAGAGAAAGAGAGACTGAAAATAATGGGGAGAAAGCAGGTAGCTAAGAGCATAGTGGGGTTCTTCAATTATTAATAACCTTTCTTTCCTTTATTCTCTTATTCTGTGGTTTTTTCCTATTTTTAATACTCTTAAAATATAAAACCTTTCACATTAAATGCATTTGCATCACCTCTTTGTTCTTCCCCATTTGTAATCTATAGCAGGAAACAAAACACTGCTGTCCAGTCTTAAAAAAGAACCCCAAAATTGTTTTCTCTTTCACCTGTTATATCATTGCTTTTTGCAAAGCAGCTCTCCCTGCATCAACCTGTTGTGCTGCCTTCTAAATGAACTAAGTCTTGATTTAATTTCAAAGGGAAAACATTACTATGAAGGATGGACAGGCACTATAGACTGCTTCTACAATATTTCAATGGAATAATAATGAGAAAAAAAGAAAGTCAACCACAAATTGATTGTGTAGAACATGGAAGTGCTGTTGACTAACATCATATTCCGGACTTCTTAATCATAGGTACAGTTACAATTAAAGTTATATTATATAATACGCTTTCTTGCTGACAATTTCTATTATCATGACTGGCAGTAAAGATAAATTCTGAAGGGAAGTAGGAAACATGGACAGAGGGACAAAAACAGTTCTAAGAAAATATCATGTAATATTATGCTAAAAAGTGATCTAGACTTCTATTTGAAATTATACAATATTCTTTTTATACAGTATTCTTTCAATTTCACTAGGTTCCCTAGTTCTTTCTCTTTTAAAACTAGAAACATCTACGTAGAAGATAAATTGTAATTAGCTGTGTATGACAACCTTATCAGCTCAGTAAGAAACAGTAAATACAAGAGTGCAAACACAAGAAAAGCACTGACTTAAAAAGCCCTGGCTTTGTATTTTGTCACTCTTGCTTCTAGACGGCACATCCTTATAAAGTGCAACACAAGGATATTTTAAAAGATAATTTTCCCTTCGATGAAAGGCTATATTTATTCAACTTAGAAGATATTAAGTGGTTATTTTACACGTATCTTTGTATTCCTTTTTTTTTTCATTTAACAGCGCAAGCATCCCTTTGAGTCTTTCATAATGGAACCGATACTCAGAACTCAATCCAATTATAACAACCTACCAGCAGTACTAATTGGTGAAAATGCATTGCTGGTAATTGCTGTAAACTCATCCTTCTGCACAGGATGAACGAAGACAATAAATTCTACCCAGCGTCAAACAACAGGGAAGACTACCATTAGCACTGTTTTTCTTATGTAAAATGCATTAAGTGAGTCATTCACTTAAAAGTTACCTACTGGTAGTTTTAACCCAGATTCAGGGAATAAGGTAAGTGCTTCCAAAAAAAAGAAAAGAATATAAAAATAGTAAGGTGAGGAAGAAAGAAGGAAGAAAAGACAGTAATTAGTCCATAGTGTCTTGTTGTGGGGTTGTTTTTTTTTTTTTCCAATCTGTAGGCGAATCTCAAATATGATGTATTGGCTTAATTTTGCCTTTCTTTTATTGCATGCTTTCATTACGTGATCTTTGCACTGCTCCGGGCAACACTGTCATGCTAGTAAGTATGCAGTGCTTTAAAGATTTGTATCTTACGGCCACGCAAAACATAAAGCTGCTTGCACCGAGAGCATCCATTAACTCTCGCAAAGGTGATTTTTGAGAAGTAACGATTTGCAAGGCCAACGCTGAAGAAAACAGTTCTTTAGTTGTGTTGCTTTAAGCATGCTGAAACCCCTCTGGTGTGGCCCACGCGTGCGCACACACAACACCCCACCAACCACCACGGACAGAAAACAAACCCTGCAACTGTCAAAATATTCATGGTGTGCGCTGGAACCCATCCAGGTAGGAGTGAGCTTAAGCACCGGCTCAAAATTCAAAGCAATGCTCGCCCGGCTCTTCCACATGCCAGCCGCAGAAAGGCAAGAAAATCTGCCTTTTGCGTGATTTTTCATAAAATTGCGAAAGTTTTTTTTTTGTTAGTGTTTTTTTGGTGTGTGTTAAAACTCCAGCCAGGCTGAAATAACCTTTGTGGGAGGAGGGGGCGGGCTCTGTGTAACTCGAAACTTTCCTCTCAGCACGGCCGGACTGCCGGGGGTATATTTAGAGCTGGGATCGGCGCCGGAGCGGGGCTCTGAGGTAAAAGCCTTTCCCTCAAAAGTGCCGCCGC
>NW_009610970.1:0-638 GCF_000690535.1 Cariama cristata
GTACCAACTACTAATGTTACACTCCTAGCATAAACTTTGGGTAACTCAACATCAACACCAGCAGAAGTGACAGTGCCAGGGAACGCATCCCTTGATGACCGTTACTATCAAAGCTCGCTATGGATTCAGCCACGCGGATGTCTCCTCTATGCAGAAATGCCATCTGCGGTACCAGTATTTCGTCTCTCAAGTGGCAGCATGCTGTGTGTGCAGTCATACACAAGGAGTTTCCTCCCAGAAATGTTTTCCATTTAGGCTGGAGTGTAATTTTTGTAAGGCTATTTCAGTTGCTCACAAACATCAGTACGATTCTCCTGCTCACCACGTACTTAGCCAGATGCTTCCAGCCACGAAATTTTGGAGAGCTGTTCAATTATTTTCTCCAAAACTGTACTTGGAAAAAATCCTGATAGTTTAGATTTTTGTTAGAGCATAATACATGCATATATTTTGTCTAGAAATCTTGAAATTTTTAGACTAGAATAGTTCAGTTGGAAGGTGCCTACAACGACCATCTCATCCAACTGCCGGACCAAAAGGTAAAGCCTGTTATTAAGGGCACTGTCCAAATGCCCCTCAAGCACCGAGAGGCTCGGGGAAGTGACCACTTCTCTAGGAAGCCTCTTCCAGGGTTTGAC
>NW_009610971.1:0-21610 GCF_000690535.1 Cariama cristata
CCGAGCCGAGCCGAGCCGAGCCGAGCCGAACGGCTGAGCAGCTCTGTTCGCCGCTTGCCACCTTGTGGAGCGGGGCGGTCCTGCAGCTGTGGGGCAGGGCCGGCTGGCTAACGCTTCGAAAACCTTCACAGCCCTCAAGTGTTTCACTCACCAGTATGACAAGGCGTTGTGGTAGTTAACTATACGCATATGCAGTGTCGGGTGTTGTACGTTTCTCAGTGTTTAAAAAGAACTGGAATATGAGTCTGGAGAAGAGGAGGCTGAGGGGAGACCTGATCGCCCTCTACAACGACCTGAAAGGAGGGTGTAGTGAGGTGGGGGTTGGTCTCTTCTCCCCGATAATTAGCGATAGGACGAGAGGAAACAGTCTCCAGTTGCGCCAGGGGAGGTTCAGGCTGGACATTAGAAAGAACTTCTTCACTGTTAAGAGTTGTTAGGCATTGGAATGGTCTCCCCAGGGAGGTGGTGGAGTCATCGTCCCTGGAGGTGTTCAAAAAACGTTTAGATGTGGCACTTCAAGACATGGTTTAGTGGACAGAGTGGCATCAGGTATACGGTTGGACTTGATGATCTTTGAGGTCTCTTCCAACCATAATGATTCTATGATTGCTGTCTTTGAAGTTAAAGCTACCTTACAACCTTGCATGGTTGCTGCAAACGGGTTTCAAGTGCATACACACATTTAACGTTCAGTATGTATTTTTAAAGTGTTATTTTGCAAAGGAGCACGTTTTCAGAAGTCATCCTGGTAACGGCAATGTAGAAAATATTATTAAAGAATTTTTTTTTTTCCCAAGCATAGATGGTGTGCTTTGCCTCAGTGCTCGTTTTTTCTAATGGAAGCTTAGTTAATGACTTGTCAAGTCTGTTTAGAAAGGGATTACCAATTTACAGGAATTACAAGCCTCAGTGTAGAACACATAATGAGTCTTAAATTTCTTCCAGCCAGTCAGGGTTTTTCCCTTTGTAATCTTTAGGCAGCTTTTTTTTCATAGTTAAACATACTGCATTGCAAAAGCCAGGTGTGATTTCATCTTGCCTGAAAGGAAGCAGCGCTCTTAAGCTAGCGGTTAGAGAGGAATTTTTCTGGAGAAGAGGCTTGATTCGTAAGAGAAATAACAATTCTTATGAGAATGGGATTTCCCAACATTACGAAATCCTTGGGGGTAGAGAGAAGATTAGAAGGGGAAATACATTTACATGTGACCACAGATCAGGATATCAAGGCTTGTGTAAGAATTCGATCTTAATCTTGAAAACCACACTGTAATGTTTTTAGCTGTTATTTTATTAGAAACTTTTAGGGGTAAACTGAATTGTAAAAGTGCCATTCTGTTACCTGTAAATCACAGTAATCTTGTACTGTATTAAACTTTTTTTTTTTTTTCAACTTGAATACTTGGCTAGTCTTGAGGGATTTTTAATAGCTGGCAGGCTGTGGGGTCCCCCAAAAGCATCAGGGTTCGTTCAGGAGGTACTGCTCTAACAGTCAAAATCCTGAAGAGGCAGTGCCAACATCCTCCACTGGTTTGCATAAGGCACTTTTGGAGCAGTTAACTCTGAATTTCAGCATGAGAAGTGGTGTATCCTTGTGAGAAAAGCAGTGGACATAACAATATCAGCAAAGCGGGTTGGGCAGTATCTGAACTTTGAGCGTCTGGCATTTGTTTGTGACAGCGTACCTGAAACTCAGAGTCGCCTTGAAGGATTTACGTGACAGTGGGATGTCAGTAGAACCTACAGTGTAAATGGTAACAGTAATTAAGACTTATGAATTTCTAAGGGTCATAAGTGCCACTGTTAGTGAACAAAGTCCCCTTGTCATACGACAGAGGTGAGTCTAACAGGCACTCGTTCGACTTCCTGATTAATACTGCAAAACTTTCTGGGCGTTGATTTAGTACGGGAGTCCTTTCCTGACACTGATTTCAGGGGGCTTTAAAACTGTTTCATGGGTCATTACATCGACATGGGTGGCACTGTACTTGACTTACATGTGAGCTGCACTTACTGGTTTTCAGTTCAAGAGGGAACTTAACATTTCCTTTCTTTTCCCTGTTCATGTGTAAAAGAACAAGTGTTAGCAATTTTTTCACAACTAGTGGCATTAGGTATATGTAAAGGTACATGTGTAAGATTATTTTCTAAGACCAGGTGACTGACTTTTGTGTAAGCGTGGTGGAAGTTTTACTAGGGCTATTACCAGTTCGTTGTCAGTGGTGGTGAGGTCTCTGTGCTTTAACTTGTATATGAATGCCTACTGTATACCGAGTGCATGCTGAGGCTGCCGAACTGCTGGTTGCTTGCATGCACTAGGTTTTTGTTGTAACAATAATGTATATTAAAAAATAGGGAGGGGAAAGAGCCAAATTGATACTATATCATTACTTATTCTAAGTAATATATAATGTCAGTAGGGCTGTACTTTGATTATAATAATAGTTGAACAAAGTGTGAAAGATTTGAGATGAAGAGGGAATGCAAAGGAACAACAAGAGCTGCCTTAGTGAACTTTACTCAGAACAGGGTAACAAATTTGAGAAATGGAAGCAAACAAGTAATAAAAGGTCACTGGTTAAGCTGAGTTGATTTTCATATGAGTAGACATACTGCATCCTCTCTTTGCCGCTGCATTCAAAGTGGAAAAGCCTTTGAAGAGACCTCCTAAAGGCTTTCTGCTGCAGAAGCTTGTATAGTGCAGCTTTGTTGAGCTGCTCAGAA
Organism: Cariama cristata; assembly: GCF_000690535.1. Lineage (NCBI taxonomy): Eukaryota > Metazoa > Chordata > Aves > Cariamiformes > Cariamidae > Cariama > Cariama cristata. The sequence goes on from NW_009610971.1 coordinate 2,722, forward strand.
TCATAAAGCCAGCTGAAGAGACCGATCACTTAAAAGTAAGTAACACACACACACACCCACCCCCCCTTAACTTTGTGGAAGGAAAGAAGGAGATCTAGACCTTATGTTTAGAAGCACTGTAAAGGATAAGCTCTGCATAAAACATTTCTGGGATATGTCTGCCTCGTATTTGAGTGGTTGTGGTATGTTTTTCTTTCTCCTGCAGTGAAAATAATTGAGGGCCAGATACAGGCAAACTGAGCATCCAGACTTCTCACTTGAATAATGCAGAGTTTATCTGCCTCTCTGCCTCACCATGATCTCCAAGGAACTGGTTTGTCCTCTTGTATTTACCCAGTGAATTGGTTTGTAAATAAATGAACTTCACAAAAATAAATATTTCTCTATCTGTTTTGTACTTGGGGACACAGAGGGAATGAAGTGACATACCCAAAACACCCAGCAAGTCAGTGTCTGGGTGAGGTTTGTAGGGCTCTAAGCTCCATCTCTGTCCGCAGCACTTTCACAGATCTACTCTGAATTTAGATTAGAGAATGACTCCTTGGAAAAAACTCAGAAGATAATTTTGTGCAAAAATAATCCGTGGAGATAGAGATCTCAGAATTATTTTCAAGTTCTTACAGAAAAATCCTTTCTATCACCAGAATGACTTTTTGTGACAAGTTTCTTTTGCCAATCTCAGTGCCTCTAATTGCAGTTGAGTGACACACTTAAAAAAAGACATGTGGTGGGTCTCTAATGTGCTGTACCACTAGTTACTCTGCTTCCTAAATTTCACGTGTGTGACAGAGTTATCAGTAATATGTAACATTGACTGCTTACATGTAAATCTGCTGATAGGCAGAGAGGGAAATGGATTGAAAACCAATCCCAACCTTTAAGGATGAGAAACCACCCTACCTACTGAAGTCATTCAATAGGAGGAGTCATGAATTGCAGAAGCTTGAATACAGCTTTGCTTTCTGCTTCCTACTCTACATGTCACTTACTTCCTTCATTAGTGGCATTCAGTTAGGTTAGAAATCTAACATACTATAAGGAACCACTGGGTTTACCACTTGTCTGTGGATATTACGTATTACTTTTCTCCATTTCCACATGCTGAAATTGTGTTTCTTCATCTGTTTGCTATACTGGGTGAAATCAGGTAAGAACCATTAGCTTATTCTTTGCGTTGTAGTCTCTTGGCTTTGTTCAAGCATCAAAAAAATGAATATTCCTTCATTTAAATTGGCCAAAAGATTAAACCATGTGAATTATGCCTAATGGAGCGGACGATTAGTAAAGAGAAGTTACTTGCTTTGAAACTGAGACGTAAGTTTTCATTTTAAAGTAAATAGAACAAAGCCAGATACTATATCTCTGGCTGTACTTTGCACAGAGACACACTCAGGTATGTGCACTCTGTACGAAGTAAAGAGGTAGTTGTGAAATAGTCTTAACATATTAACGTAAGTTTATTGTTTATTGCGGATTTGATAGGTTGGCAAGTTTTCAAGTTATGCGTTATGCTTTAAATAGTAAAATTTAGTTACAAAAAAGTCAGTGTGCAGTTAAGATTTTTCCCCTTTTCAACCGCAGAAGATACTTACAACACTTAAGAAATGTACACAGGAAAGTTAAAATTGTATATTAACTGTGTTAAACTGCACATGTAACAGCCCTATGCCTGATTGTACAGAAAAGTGTATGTGAGTGCTCCCACAAGTGTGCACAAAGGGGAGCTGGGTACTGCTTCCAGCAATCAATCAGAAATAGGAATTTGAAAAACCTTCCCTTAATGGCTCCTCACTAAACAATTCAAAGTATTAAATCTATAAATCTATTTATAGTACTTACCTAATTCCACGGTAAAGACATAATCTTTACTTTTTTCCTCTATTTACTTTTCAGATAACTGCTGTCATTTCACAGTCATAAGTAAATGAGTTGTTTCCCTTTGACATTTGCCAGCTAGTAAATAAGTTTTGTCAGTTAAAATAATTTCGTTGTGATAGATTTTTCACTTCCATGAACCAGACCGTGTCTCTGTTTTATGTCACTGTCATTCCACTGGCTTTAGAAGAATTAGTTCTTATTTCTACCAATCAATTGATAAGAAATAAAAAAAAAATAAATGGAAATGGAGGAACACTTCAACAATATCTTAGCACGAATCTTTCATATTTTAGATATATCGGAGTGAATCATAAGGATCAGTGCTTAAACTTGGATTTAAGAACAATGTTAGTCAAAAATGAGAGAGTTTCATGTTGTAGCTTTGAATCTGAATGGCAAAAAGTAATCAAGTGGCTGTTTTTTATTTTAGGTTTGTATATGACATTTGTGTAATAGAATTTGTATTCTAGTTATATCATTGTGTATTATTATGAAAACTAGAGATTAAATGTGACACATTCTATTAACATCTCAGTATCATGTCACATGGTTTTGAATATTTTGAACATTATTTTCATTAAATTCAAGGCAACTGAAGCTGAACAGCTCTCAGTTTCAGAACTTCTTCTTGGGTGAGTCTGAGTCTGAGCAATGAAATGGGTTGCCTTCCTGTATCACTAGTTAGTCAATAAGCTGTCCAGTAATCTCAGTAAAAGTTACTGAAGTTATTCAGTGTCTAAATGGGAGAACAGTGATATTTATTTTGAAATATAAATAATTCTAACTTTTCCCACATGTGGTAACTGTAGCTATTGTCGTAAAGTGATGATAGACATGGAACTTTGACTGATTTGAGACGGAAAATTTCAGGCCATTTCTAACACTCTGTACCTTCAGCCCTGCTCTGGTTTGCAAATATCCATTATTTTTTGTGATGTCCTGTCCAGAGGTGACCAGTCTAGTCATTGTAGGTACATGGTTTGGCCTAGAGGGGATTGGTCTAGTTCCCTAAGTGAATTGGTGTCTTTAGTGTCTTTACCGCATCTTTACTGCACCTTAATTGCTGTAATTCACATTGTTTACCTTTGTTTAGATCTGCACTGTGGTATCGAATACATTTTTCAGATCCCTTGTAACCCCCCCTGCACTTGCCTTTCGCAGCTTTATAAACTGATGAGGGTTCGCTGTCTGTCGCAGATGCGTAAATGTGGTGGATTTGGTTCTGCCTACTAGCTGCTTGCTGGGAAAAGGAGAAGAGCTAGAACTGCTTTTCCGATAACTCAAAAATTCTGAGAAATTCAGGTTACTTTCTAAATTATTTTTTAAGGAACCGAGTAGGCACTATTTCCCTTCCTACTTTTGCTTTCTGGACGTTGACTTCTTTTACAAATTTGTTAATGACAGAAAAATTGAGAAAGGTGCCATCAAATTTCAGACAAAAGCCTTGTGTAAAGTAGCATAGCCCACTAGAAGTCAAGAGATGGGCCCAGATTTCTTTGGCCATAAACCAGCTAACACCATAGCGAAGGTGAAGAGGCCGTACAGAAGAACTGGGATGGGCGTCGGCATTGTGCCCAGAATCCTGAAGTGGCTTATCCACACAATGGGACCTCAGCAGCCAGAGGATACTTTTTTAAAGCATTAACTTTTGATGTTGATAAGCACACAGGGGAAACATTAAGTCCTTTTAGACTCTTTTGAAAATAGCCATCCTTTTGTTGATCCTGACTGATCTACGGCTTAACCTTGTATGCTATAACTGAGTACAGAAATGCTAAGTACTAGAGTTTTTATGCCTTTATGTGTGTTGACCTTACAGATTTTTATTTTTTTGAACTCAGAACAGGATCCTTTTTTTCTTCTTTCTTTGTTTCTTGGTAATGGTGTCCTTATGGTGATCCAAAACTAGGGAAGGGTTCTGGAACATCCCGGTACTGTCAGGTCACTGTTTCTTGTTGCTAGATCAAACAGTAAGGCCTAAGGATTGGCAGCTTTGCCACCCTGGCTGAAAGAGGAAGAAACAATTACAACGGTCTTCCTGTTTATACAGCACACACTAGTTGTGAAAAAATTCTGAGAACCTAAATTTCATGGTTAAGCAAAGAATATTATCAACAGTGACTACTAATTTATATTTGTTATGGAGAAAATACATTGTTCAGGAGCAATTAGAAAGGTTAATTTTGTATTTGAAGGGTTCAGAGGAGCATAGTGATATCTGCAGAGTCATTAGTTAAACTGTGGCTCCTCGTTAGGAGTGGCTGAGGGAGCTGGGGGGGTTTGGTCTGGAGAAGAGGCGGCTGAGGGGAGACCTGATCGCTCTCTACAATGACCTGACAGGAGGGGGTAGCCAGGTGGGGGTCGGCCTCTTCTCCCAGGCAACTGATGGCAGGACAAAAGGGCATAGTCTGAAACTGCGCCAGGGGCAGTTCGGGCTAGAAATGAGGAGGCATTTCCTCACGGAAAGGATCATTAAGTATTGGAATGGGCTGCCCAGGGAGGTGGTGGAGTCCCCGTCCCTGGAGGTGTTTAAGAAAAGACGACGTGGCACTTAGTGCCATGGTCTGCTTGACATGGTGCTGTTAGGGCAAAGGTTGGAGTCGATGATCCCAGAGGTCTCGTCCAACCAAATCCATTCTGTGATTCTGTGATTCTGTGATTCTGTTGTTCACTGCACATTCTGGCACCTCATTCCAAAGGTCTGGAATGAAGAAAATGGAAGTTCTTCACTTTTAGTGGAAAAACGTGGAAAGAAAAGTGAAGAGGTGGTGTTTCAGGTGGTCTAACTCATCAAATGCCTGTCTAACTTTTTGATCTTTTTCAGATGAGGAGAAAAAATGTCCTGAATTTACAGATCTTGATATAGGTGATGCTTTGTCTGGAACAGAACTCCGAGTCCAGCTACTGCTATACACAAGGGAAAATCCAAATTGTTCTGAGAGACTCATTGAACACAATGTTACTGCGTCTGCACACCTTAATACCTCCAAGAAAATCATCTTTGTTATTCATGGCTTCAGACCAACGGGATCTCCACCGGCATGGCTAGGTGACATGAAGAAGCTTTTACTGTCTTCGGAGGATATTAATCTCATTATAGTTGATTGGAATCGTGGTGCTACAACTGTGAATTATATAACTGCTGTTGAAAACTGCAAAAAAGTCGCAGAAATACTGAAGAACTATGTTGACCAGATGCTGGTAAGACAGAGAGTTACATCTGTTCTGAATAAGTTTAAATAGCGTAGTTTGAGCGGGAATGAGTATTTAAAATATGTCTAAAGAGAACAATATCCAATAACCTTTCTTTACCAAAGTATTTACCAACTTTGCACACAGTTATTACTGCATATCTTTAACTTCAACTGAGTTCTTATTTCCTTTTCACTGAATTATGCCTTAGAGCGCATCTTATTTCTTTAGCCAGCTGGAGGTTGGAGGTCTTCTGGAAAATGAAGGCACCAGCGGGGAGGTGAAGTGAGAGATGTTAAAATTGTATGCAGCATTGAAATTTTACCAAAGCATTGCACTACTATTTTTACTATTAAACTACTATAATTAAAGATTTTAAATGAAAAAGCAATCACTGACAGAGATATAAATATTTGTTCCAAAATGATATAAACTTCTTGATTCTAGAGGGAGTTGCTGAAACAATTGTTAATGCTAGTGGTCTTAACTGGGCTTTAGATTTATTGCTTAACCAAATGAACAAAACATGTTATCATCTCATTTATGCCATTGTTAGATTTATTGCTGGATTTTTATTCTGTTCTCACTGCTTCTTTTCCCAGCCATTCTCAGAAATTTTGAATGCTGTGCAGTAAGAAAATATCCATGTGGAATTTGAGTAAAAAACCCAGCATTTTGAGAAAATCTGAGGTGAAAGTAGAGAAAGCCTATCAGAATCTGTCCTCTGGGACTAGATATAGTGATAACAATTTGTAATTATGACAGTAAATTTATTGTTATGGAATAGAAAAATGAAATAGGACTTTAAGAACAGTCTCCAATCCAGAGTGGGTTAAAAAGGTGTATTTTGCAAATTTCTTGATGCAGATTTTTGGTTAATTGCTGATTACAGATCTGCCTGGCAAAGCAATGACAGCATGGCATGCTTGGGCAGATCTTCTTGTGCGAGCCATCAAAGTGATGGTGATGGGGTATGTTGTGTCCCACAACGATCAGTTGCATACTTGCAAGCTGTTGTGAGGCCTTTGTTCCTTCTTTTTGAGAGAAGTTAATATGTCAGATCCCACATATCATCCCATCACTTTGCAGAGATTCCAACAGGTCTGCTGATACTGTTTCAGACTTCTGCAGTAGGTTTTTTTTAAGATACTGCCTGCTTTGTAGAATGAGCATCTTAAAGCTTTCCTGCAGGTATGCATTTGGCACCATTATTCAGCACTTCTGTGGCAGAAGTCTTTGTTAATGGTATTCTGGTTTTAATTTATTTTATTGGAAGGATAAGGCAGGGGGAGAAGGGTTTTTTTCCTAGTTCATAGTTTTGGTTCATCTTTCTTGTATCTGATAAATACCTTCCTCTTCCCTCCCCTGCACCCCTTCGAATTAGTGTGACGTTTTGGAAGAGATGTGACTCAAGCTTCCTTTTTACTTTTTTCTAGTCAAAGAATTTCATAATTACTACATAGTTTAACTAGCACAGAATGGCAAACTGAAAAGAACTTTGTAATTTCCATTTGTTTTGAAAGTTAGAAAGTTAGAGATATAACTTAGATTACTGCCAAAAAATGAAAACTAAATCAGTCTACAGATGTCTATGTAGTTAAGTGTGTGTGTGGTTGTGGCTTTGGTGTTTTTTTTCCCGATAGGTGGGTGGAGCTTCTCTCAACTCTATGTATATGATTGGAGTTAGTCTTGGGGCTCATATAGCTGGTTTTGTTGGCCAGAAGTATAACGGCAAACTTGGCAGAATTACAGGTAAGGCTTTTAATCCCAATACATGTATTCTGATGTACCTTGTATTGTTGTCCTAGCTGCGCATCATATAGATGCTAGCACTGAAATATCAACAAATGAGAATGGACTATTTAGTAATATACACAAGGAAGAATGTATCCCTGATAGAAAATTGTGAAAGTCTGCCTTCAGGACATAAATTACACTTGCAATTTTCCAACCTGCTTGCCTGTACTATCTCAAATGAAAATTGAGTGCTACATCCAAATGGCACTGAAGTTAAAAGGTATGCTGCCTGGTGTTCTGTCTAGTTGGTGGAGCAGGTCAGGTCCCTCTGAAAGGAAGTTCAAAAGCTCTTGGTCAGACCACAGGAATCAGGTACAAGGATTTAGTTTCGGTTTGAGGTATCTGAACATGGTGTAAGCTTTAGTACATTAGTATGTTGGTACTTTGAGTAGATCAGGTGTGCAACCCATGTATGGATACTGCAAATTTTATCTCATACTTGTTGCATCGTCAGCATTGCCATCTGCAGGAGTGGTGCATACAGTGAACACTGGAGTACCCTCATGTGGGTACTTCTTTCAGGACTGCACAAAGTTTAGGATTAAATTTTAGATGCTGGTTCCTAGGGCAGAATCCACAGTGCTGATTTAGTGCCCAGGCCCCAAATACTTCTTGTGGTGAAAGAGCAAAAGTGCAGCTGGCGTGTTGAGAAGGAAGCTGACTAAGCTAACTATCAGAAAAGGTGCTAAGAGGAGAAGAGACTGTTGGATCCTGATAGTGTTTAGGATTTAAGACAGCAGCTGTTTTCAGGCTGAAAGGAGGCCGTTACCTGTCCTTGAGATTCACAGCTCCAAACCCCCTCTTCAGAATACCTAAGTAATTTTTTTCCCAAAATGTAAAAGGAACCAGTAGCAAGCCTTAAGAAAGGGAATTAGAGACTCCTCCTCTTTTTGTACAGTAATCTGAAAGTCAGGGCATTTTCTAGGAGTCTAATAGGCTCCAGCTATATTCCTTTGGTTAAGAATACTTGTTTCCGCTTGTTTACACAATTCCCTAGAGTTTGCTGGCATCACTGGTTGGGACAGTCTTGGTTGCAATGCTAGGCTAGCAGGTCTGTGTGCTCTCTACGCTAACTGGGAGCTAGTAGATTCATGTATTTTCTGAACTCAGATGCTCACAGGTAAATGGAATTATATGAACTGTATCAATCACCTTCTTATGATTACAGATATGGATGAATAAAGGCAAAGATTGAGTAGTCCAAACACACAAGGCTCATAACCTCTTATGTGACTGTTTTGATACTTTTTCTTTCAAACAAGTTGAGCCAGTGGCCCAAAATGATGTTGTAAATATGAGATCTTTTTAAAAAAGAGAAAAAAATATTTTCTTCCTCAATGTTTGGAGGTTTTGGAAATATAAAACAAATTAATGGACTAAACCAATGACCTTTGTCACATAGGGTACTATGAATGTGAATTCCTGGCATTCCATGATTGACTGTGGTAGTTTGGGTCTTGAGAGAGAACCTTCCCAGATTAGTTCTTAAAGCACATCTGGCAGTTAAATCATAATACAAATTTGAATAATTTAAGGTCATACACTGTCCCTGTCTCTCAGTCGGTGGGAATGTAATTAGGAGTCGTTTAAGTGTAGCAAGATGTTTTGCCTTGACAGCTGTATTTTCCATCCTTGCTGCTTTTTCTTTTCCTGTCTTTGTCTGAGCTTTTGTTGTCAAGAAAATAAGAGCAGAGCAAACCTCAGCTAACAATTTTGCTTTCCTATGAAAGACAGAAATTACCATCTTGAAAATTATCACGCTTCAGGGCTGCACTACAATAATTCCCTATCCCTAAGATGAATAAGAATACACAGTGTTTATACTTCAAGTACTTTGCCACCCAAATCCCCTCCTCCTTGATATAAAGTGCTTTTTGTGGATCTTGGTTACAGTGTCTTTTGTCATAGTGGAGTTTTATTTTGAGTATAAGATTTCCAAACCTCCTTCAGGTGAAAATGTGGTCAAAACCTAGTATTTCACTTGGTTGTATATAACAATTGTTTTTCTATAAGTAATTTCAGCAACAATGGATGAAATGACTGAGGCATGTTTGAAATTTTCTCCATCCAAAATGTCTTCATCTTGTGTTCTAGTGGTGATAGCAGTTATATTGTGGGTTTCATTTTTATGAAGTACCTATTAGGCATGGTATTTTCTGGGGAAAAGGACAAAGTTAATTCTCCTGATTTGATCCCTAATGCTGTTGGCTTATATTCATCTGGAGAACTGGGAGATGAGCACAACTAATTAGGGAGAGAGAGAAATTTAAAGATATGGGTTGACCAGTCCTGTGGTAGGAACCCTTGCTTTGTTTACCAAGTTCAAGAATGGAAACTTGAGAAGAATTGTGCTGGGTTTTATTGTTATTATTATCCCAGGAAAATGAAGAGTCATTGATGAATAATGCTCAAATGTCAGTCTTGTATATATCTGTAGAAACAGACCCCAGGATTTGTAATGCTAGTGTTATTTTCATTTAGGTCTTGACCCAGCGGGCCCTTTGTTCACTCGACAATCACCAGAAGGGAGACTGGATCATACTGATGCGCAATTTGTTGATGTAATCCATTCAGATACTGATGGTAATGACATAGCCTTAACTTTCCTATTTCAACTTGAGGAAAGGCAGGAAAGCAAAAGAGAAGGAGTAAGCTATTTCCATAATATCCAGATAGTCCTGCAGAAGTATATTTTGTGTTATTGGGTGGATTCCTGTGCTGTTGCTTTCTAACGAGGTCTGTACTTTTGAAATCATACTGTATGTTATGATGCCTGTTCATCGAGAAATTGAAACTCAACTTGGCTAATGCCTTAAGCAACGATGGTGTGTTTTGTTCAGTTCTGATATGAGTAGCCGTGTTATTGAGTGAGTGAAGTTTCATGACTGAACCTTAAAATTTTGAAATAACTTTTATGTCTGTATCAGTTTCTTTAATAATATTAAAAATTAAGCATTTTACGATACAAATTTATATGTGAAGTTGTAAAATACCTATTTTTGTAATGTTCCAATTATGTGACTAAAAATAATGTGTGGTAAATAGGAATGTAGGTCAGACTGAGCTAAATCTTACTCATGGTCTTTTATAGGACAGATACAGATTTTTCTGTTTTGATATACTGCTTATATTAGTGTAGCTCAGAATCCAATGTCATGTGCAAAAAAATGAAAAATCTTACTCTAATGAAAACTATGTTGGGAAAGAATTTTGGTTGCTGGAGAGAACATGAGTTTCATAAATTTCTTTGTGCAAATGCTGTCTCAGCTACAGCACTGAATAGTTGCTTCTGTTCTTTCCTTATTCTTTTGTGGCAGTAGAGTCTTACACAAATTTGTATATATTTGTGTACAGCATTTTACATGTGTATAATTTTCTTAAAAAAACCCATGGATTTTAACTCATAACATGATTTCCATTTACGGAACAAAAGACCAGTATAATTGTAAAAATTTTCTTTAAGACCTCCATGTTATTTTGTAATGAATGTGATGAGAAATAGTTGACTGCATAGTTCTGTTTATGCTTTTTTGATTCATGATGTTTTTACTTTAGCACTAGGTTTCAAGAAACCTTTAGGAACCATTGATTTCTATCCAAATGGAGGAATGGATCAGCCTGGTTGTCCACAAACAGTATTCAGTGGTAAATAAAAATGTGTTCAATTAATAAGAAAAGAGTCTGAGATCAAATCAAAAAAGATTGAACTGAATTCAATGGATACTGCACATATTCAGTAATATGGGAGCTGAGGGCATTGTGTTCTTTCTTTTCCATCCCCGCTCAGCGAATGAGAAACAACAAAGATATTTGACAACTTTTCTTAAAATAAAGATCTTCCTATAAGCATATGTATTCCACCATACTATTTTTATTGGTATGATGGAATTACATTATAATATTATATATACAATCTGCATATAGTGATCATTATTTTTCTGTGCTTATATATGGCTAGGCATGGGGGAAGATGTTTGTGTCCAAGTGGTTTGGACAAGATCACTTGCATGTGACATGGAAGGCAAGGCATTGAAGTTTTCACTGTGTCTTAGGTTCCTCCTGGTTGGCAATGACAAACTAGGTTTTGAACAGGTCTTTTAGGCTCTAGGATGAAAACAGTTTTATAACATGATCTTTTGCTGCAGAATTTTGCTTAGTTCAACCTCCGTAAATCTTAGGCAAGGTTGCTGCCCGTTGTTTTTGTTTACTCTTTTTGGATATGTTTATATCTGTCTACGTTTCTATTACTAATCTGTACAGTGCTGCTACAAATTAGAGGTGCTGCAAAAGCATGAGGCTTCCACTTGTTTGTCTGAGTATGGGAGAATCCCTTAAGACTCAGGATCATCTTCATCTGTACAATTCTCACAGTTTGTTTTGCTAGGAGAGGAAGGAATTTATTACCCCAAAAAAACTAGAGAGAAGAATCTCTGAAGTATTCCTCACGGTAATTTTTCTGCCACAACGTTCTGCGCTGGATGCAACAAGGCAAATTTTAACTCAGACTCAGGCTTTATAACAAAAAATTATGTAAATTTGATAGGACTTAGTAGACTATTTCTTACATATAAAAGCCTGTAGACTTTTCTCTGTACCTGTAACAGTCAAAATAGTCTCTAATTTCTTCTTCTTGTGTGTGTGCATCCACTTTTTACACTTGGTGGCCAACTAACCAGAGAATAAAAGCATGGCTAACTAAGAATGACTCAGGTAAACGGGATTACTTTGATAACACCTTTTCTTTCATGAAGAAAAATGATCACATATTATTGGCGTATTTTGGTTTTTCTTTTTTGAAGGACTTCAGTATTTTAAGTGTGACCATCAAAGATCTGTCTTCCTCTTCTTATCATCTTTGAAAAGAAGGTGCAACATAATAACATATCCTTGTGACTCTTACTTGGATTACAAAAGAGGAAAATGTCTTGATTGTGAAGCTTTCCAGCCGTTGTCCTGTCCAGTACTGGGTAAGTGTTATGGTATCTGCTCTGGGCTGGATGAGATTTTCTGGGAAATCCAGGCTAGCTCTTTCTGGGGCTTCTCCAGAGATCTGTAGTATCGTGTTAAGGGATCTGTAGAGATTAATCATGTGCAGAGCTGCATACAGTTTAAAGTGGTTTAAAGTTTATGGCTTTGTCTGCTTTATAGTTCTCTCTGTTAGACACGGGTGCTGAATGTTCCTAATCTTTGATCATTATGCTTTCCAGTTTGAAATGGTTTCACAATGTATTTCCTTTCTGCAGAGAAACTGCTTCTACTTAGTTCCTCACTTTATCCTTTCACAGTGTGTTAACCTCCCTAGAGTACCTGGGCTTTTTATTTAAGAGTAATAATGTTTATAGCAACTTTGTGGTTTCTCTGGCTCTTCTTTTGGAATCAAGCTTTTATTTGGAGGGGTGTTTAGTTGTTTGGGGTTTTGTTGCTTTTAGAGAGGATCTGGGGAGAGTTTGAAAAGATCTACAATAGTGTGAGCATTTCCTAGTTGGCAGGGGTTTTTTAAGAATGAAATTTTAGAAGTATTTAATTAGAATTTAACTTTCAATTCATACCTTGTCTTTTTTACATCCTTATATTAGGATGTACACCCTATATTAGTTAGATCAGGTTTGAAGAAAAAGCGTAGATAGACAAATCTCTATGCTATTTTATGATAAAACCCAACCATAACGGGACCTTATAGTAAGGCAAAGACTCCAGGCCTTCCCCAGCATGGTTATTAGCCATGCCTGATGCACTTACACAGAATGTCTGAGCTAGAGGTGGAGGAGTATTTGACCAGTCAGCAGCACCCCCAACCCCCCACTCACGCTCCCTTTTTTTTTTTTAATAACCGTAAAACCTACGAGCAGGAACCTGAATCTGGGAACTGAGAGAAGACGCAGCATCCCTCCACTGCAAGCTTTCCTAGTTGCTGCCTTGCAGTGGCAGCTCTGCAGCCTGGAACTGGCCCTTGTTGTCCACTCTAGGTAAAGAAATCAAGAGGGAGAGAATAGCATCAGCTGTTTTAGAAACAAGGACTGTTATCAAGCCCCAAAGACGATAAGCATAGAATTGTATAAACCAAAAGTTCTTTCTACATTGCATCCATAGGCTGAGGAAGTTTACCAACTATTTAACATTTTTAAAAATAATATCCACAATTATAGACTAAAGGGTTTAAAAACATTTACTTTAATGATTCAAAAAAGAAAGGAAGAAATTTTACCTAATGTGAAGCTGTTCTGTAACTGTTCTCTGCAAGTATGTGGGCTACTTTCGGGGGTTTGTTTTTATTACCTCTGCAGAAGTTTATAAGCACTATTTTTTGGAGTTAGTATTCTAGACTAAATAGATTCCAACTATTACATTATGACAATTTTAATGATACTAGTATATTAGAAGAATGAAATACTTGCATACTACATTCTATTATGCTCAGAGGATTCTTGCATTTCCCAAGTCAATTTACTTTCTCAGAGAATATTTAAGAAAAATTAAAGTGGAATCTGTCACTTTGGGTGAGATTCTTTTGTGTAATTACATGTGTATCATGATTTTGCTAAAGGTCTGAAATGAAATATTTAAACTTTGGATTTCAGGTTATTATGCTGATAGATGGAAAAAACTGTTAATCCCAAAGAGTTCATCAACAAAAGCTTATTTTGATACCTCAGATCAAGACCCATTCTGCAGTGAGTGACTGAATACATACATAAATTCTTTATGAAATGTTATGGCTGTTATTTGTTAGCTCATCTGGAGTGAAAGCATGTTAAAATTAGAAAGTTATTGTTAACTGCTGTGTAAAATGGTGTAATAAACCACAAACTAAATGTCAGTTCACAGACTGGAGGAAGAAGAAGATTGTGGCAGAAGAGTAAGCAATACATGAACTGAGAAAGAAATGTGACTTTAAAAGTAGGATGAACTGCTGAGAGGAAGAGGGAAGCCAGAAAATGAGAATCAAGTGACAGGGAAAAATCTGGACTGAGAGAACCTGCGTAGATGGGATCATTGCTGCCGTTTTCAGAGAGCAAGAATGGGAAGCGAGACTGCCCCGAGTGGGGGACAAAAAAGAGACACCTCTATGTTCCACTCCAGGAGGAGAGCACCCCACAATCAAATAAAGCTACTCCAGCTTTTAAAAGTCCATGTCTCCCTAGGAGTAAAACAGTGGAGGGAAAACTTAGCTGGCTGTTTCAGAGTTATACTCTATGGGAATGAATGCTCATGGTGTGGGCTTTAGCTGCAATAGTTTAGGGATCTACCTATCCATGCAGAGGTCCAGTTTAGATTCTCATCCAATTTCTCTTTCTGTTAACAGACTTTACCACCATAAGCAAATGTTAGCACACTCTTCTAATTGGTTATGTTTAAGGTTGTTTGATTTGGGATATGGGGATAGGCTTACAGGGAATTCAAGTGAGGTTGAGTTTTCCCATTAGCTTTTTCCACCATCTTGGCAAGTTTTGTAACCAGGGACTGAATATCTCTTTTATAGTGGTGGTCATGCTTACTTACATCACTATTTCTTCCAAAGGACCAAGGAGAGGTTAATGAAGATGTGATGGATTTTACATAAAATAACTCCCATTCCCAGTGGTCTTTCAGCTCAACCCAAACCTGCTACCGCGGTTCTCCCCTGCTCCTGTCTGCTTGGACTTTGTTCTTCCATGCTCTCAAGGCTTCACAGGCCACTAGGTCTGTCTCCTCATTCATTCTTCTGGCAGGAAAATACGGCTTTGCTTTCACTGTCACACATATTAAAATCTGGGCGTTCAAAAAAATCCAACTAGGCAGAATCCTGATGATGGAAAGAGTACGTTGGAGAAGGAAAAGATTATGTGTAGTATTCTGGGACAGGGGTGGTTAGAAGCGAAAAAAGAGGGGGAGAAATACTACCAAACATAGTTGGAGGCACATGAAGAGGACTAAGAAACATTGTAATGACAGCATAAATTTAAGGCAAAATATGCAAAGTCAGGAAGAAAAATGAGTCTTTTAAACCAGTCTGAAAAAGAGCGTATTTATTAACTACAACCTTATTTTAATTCTTAGATATTTGAAAACATGAGGAAATAGAAATAAACAAGAGGTCTTAAAACTAAGTGAAACTCTAAACCTGATCAGGACAAACTTTTCATACCAGGTGAGGCTTGGTCTTTTAGGAGAGAATGTTAAAAAGCAACATGCCAAAAAAAAAAAAAGCTTGAATTGGCCTCCTTACTTTGGGAGTAGTAAAGGGGTGTTTTCTCTGGGTAGCCATAGCATGGTTACAGTACTGGTGGTGATTACAGAAGTGCGGTAGAAGGCCGGGTCAGGGTTTCTGAGGGCAAAGCAGAGCAGGTCAGGTCCGTGCCAGTGCGCGGAGGGTGCCAGCCCCAGGTACCCAACCTGTTTTCCTGGGGCCGTGGGCCTTCCAGGGGAGGGGGAGAAGGGGCTGGAGCATGGGAAAGCAGTCAGATCCCTCTCCTCTTCCTCAGTCTTCCCCATGTAGTTTTTTTAGTATCCACACCGAGGTTTTGGCAGGTTGACTTCTCCGAGGGAAGGGTGCTTCGAGGACTTGTACTGCTGCACCTGCTCAGGCTGGGCAAGCAAGGCGTGGGAATAATGGCTCTCTTCAGCGTTTACCACCTGATTAATCTGCTCACCTAGCTAACTGCCCGCTTTGCCTGTACATAAAGCTTGTGCCAATGCTGTTCCTCCCCTCTCCCTGCCAGTGTACCCCAGCTGTTTCCTGGACATGTCACTTTTGTGGGTAATGTGATAGTGTTGCTACACCAATAGCTCATATCTCCCCTCTTTGCAGAGCTTGGCAGAACCTGAAGGTGCTAGTTAGGGCTTGATTTTGCATTTTTTCTTTAGGCAGGTCAAACTCTCTGTGTTAATTCTGATGGTAGCTTTCTGATGCAAATCCTTTCCATGTAAGAACTGGAGGAAATGATACACTAATTACACAGAACTCCAAGTAGCCATTTGGTAGAAGCTAATTTTTGTCAATACCCACCTTATTCTGCTTTGAGCTGGTAACTTAGAAGTAAAGAGTCACTGTTCCTATCATCAACCAGTGAATACTTTTAACAGGGTGATAATAGCAACTATATGTGAATCTTATTATTTCCTATTTCTTTTTGCAGTGTATAACTACTTACTGGATATTACTACCTGGAATAAAAGCATTAGGAGAGGTTTCATTAAAGTTAAAATAACAGACTATACTGGAAACACAGTAGAATCCGAGATGAACAGGTATGTTGTGCTTTGTCTCTAGATCTTTTTTATCACTTTATAGGACTGATTTTCTGAGTTTCATAAACCTTTTAACTTGTTAACTTTTCAGTCAAAAAAGTATCATGGGGTTGTTAAGACTTGGCCATGGCTCCTTTTCCTGAATATGGCTCAGTGTCAGAGGCAATGCTCTGCACACTGAAATGATCTTCTTTCCATTTATGAACTAACCCAGGTCCTTGCATGGTACTGGTTTGAATCCGGTTCTAGGTGTCCTTCTTCTGAATGCTCAAAGTCAATACATCTTACAAGATTTCTGTTCTTAATAATAATACTTAGCAATAATGAATGTTACTCAGTTAACAAAATCCTGACTAGAAATATTATTTTTCTTTAGTGAAGTTTCAACGTTTCAGCAATATAAGAGAGTCAAAATACTAACTGGATTTTACCGAGACCTTGACAAAATATCAAAAATTTCCTTGACCTTTTCTACGAAGACTTTAGTAGGACCAAAACACAAGCTTAGGGTTCTCCAGTTGAGGCTGAAATCTCTGAATAATCCAGAAAGGTAAGTGTTTGTCATGTATCAAAGTTGTGTATCAACTAAACTGTTCAGGATGTTTCCTCAGAAATGTGTATTTCCCTCTATTGATTTTTTTAATTGCATATTCCTAAGTGCATGAATATCCTTCTCATCCTACCTAGGATCAAATTTATCATGTGGAAGAGCTTCTCTGTACATTAACATATAATGCTCAGCACCATTGTACACACAGATGTCACGCATCCTGCTTGTTACAGTAGGATGATGCTGTCGTCTGGTCACAATGGGTTTTCAAGGACCACTTAGGTAGACCAACCTAACTTACACCTGCATGGTTAAGTTCTCTTCCAGAAGATAAATTTTATTAGGCACTTTTCTGATTTTAATCATGTGTCCATACACAACTTTTCACACTCTGATATGAAATGGAGCACTTCAGCTACTTATGTGACTGGAATAGGTTTTCGGTCTTGTTGCTGAAGGTAAAGAACTTGCAAGACCAAAACACTGCTTGCCTACCCTTAAAATGAAATCACCTGCATTTTTTGATAGTTGTCATTACTAAGCTTTTATTAATTATTTTTGGTTTTAAATACTTCCGCAGTATTGCCATATGCTCATTTTTTAGATCTCCAGAGTTACTTGTTCAATAGCACTAACAATTAAATTTTACATTTGCATCTTGTGAAAATAACATATTACATGGGCTAGGTAAGAAATATCCAGGAGTAGCAAGAGTACTTTCTTTTAGAGTTGTTACATTTATTTGCTTCATATGAATTGCAGATTGAAAAAAGTCAGAATTTAAAATAAAACCTAATAATGTTTATCAAATAAGTAATGAATGAGAATGATATTACAATACGAGTAAGTCTTAAGTCAGCATATTTTGTTAACTTGAGAAATAACATTTAAGGCTTTCTGATCCGGTATATGATAATCGTCTAGTAGGAATTGGGTATGATACTTTGTAAAAATTATGAAACCTTGTTAAATTAATCTACTGTTTCGTATTTACTGGGAAAGAGAAGGAGATGGGTGGGAGAGACTCAGGAAGAAACAGAACAGTCAGTAATCAAAATAGTACCCCAGAATGTATATACATTAGACTTTATTAACTTGCTGAAGGCCATAACTCTCAAGCTCTCAGGTGAACTGTCATGATTTTATTTAAAAGCATTTGGTGATGAGAGAGAGTCAAAGCTCTAAATCATCTTGCAATTTTTTTTCTCAACCCAATGGTGATAAATCACGCCTATCAGCATTCAGGACTTTTTCAGATAATGATCTAGCAAATAAGGAAGATTTTCAGTGAACAGCCCTTATTTGTTTTGAGTTTTCATTTCTGTTACTCTGACTCTTGTTAGTTTCAAAGTAAGGTGCGCTTGATTTGCTTTGATACAGGATCCACTAAAGTCCTTCGTAGGGAGCCTCATCAGATGGCGGTCATATAGGCACATTAGATAGTTTTAGATAGCAATGGAAAACAGTGCATTGATTCAGCGTGTGAAGGTAATTTAAATGCAGATGCTACACCACTATTGGTTGGTATAATTACGTAATTGCTCATTGTAATTGTAACTACCTATATTTACCTTATTTACTTACATATAATTACAACAATTACGTGAATACAGGATAATCAACTAGAAACTATATTGAAAATATTTAAATTATTCATATTACAAAGTAGTAGCTAAAAACTAGGGGACAGGTGCAGGGATAAAAGACAATAGGAATCTCAGTCTCCTCAGATCTGGGTTAATAGCAGACAGTGGGAGTTTGGGAAATATCACTGACAATTGTCTACTGGGCTGGTCCATTATTCACACAGGTGGTGTGTGAATGTGGGAGTGCTAAAAGGCACATATAATTTTCAGATTCTTCTTCTTCTCTCTCTCCTGCTCACCTATAAAGCCAGAAAGATTTCCTAACTTGTGCGTGTCCAGGTGTCAGTTCTCCCAAAAAGCTTTTGAACCTGTCAGTCAATTCAAACTCAATTGATGGGGAAGGTGAATGTCTCAAAAATACTTAGCCAGCCACCTTTACTTTTTTTAACCAAAACCAAAACAGGAGTAATAAAAAAGAAGACTGCTCCTGAACAAGACAGTGTGGCATGCCTTTGCTTTTTAGTAGACAGCAGAGAAGCCACACGGGGTGAAGGATTGTGAAAGCCTCACCTAACAAAAAAATTATTTGTGTTTTGCTCCTTGTCGGTGAACTGGAGAACCTGCTCCTTGCTGAAGTCTGCTCTCCTGTAAGGCATTC
>NW_009610971.1:21641-32550 GCF_000690535.1 Cariama cristata
CCTGGTACTCAATAATCTCAAGCTTAGATGGATTCCACTTCAAATGAGATACAATATGTTGGAAACCATATGTTTTTGTTTCTAGTATTCATCATTATGGTTTGTCTAAGTGGTTAGATAGAGCCTTTCCCAGGTGACAACTGCTGTTGGAGAACTGGCTATGCTAACACATTTTGCTGCTGTGTTGCAAATACTGTTGCAAATGTGCCAAAATACAGCATTGTATTGTTACGTGAGATATTGAAAGTCAACTCAGGAAATGGATGCATATAATAATCTTACGTTATTCTGGTTGGAAATTTGTCCTGTGAATTCTTTCACAGTCTTGTAAGGACTTTTAAAATGCTGGCAATTTCTGTGCTTTTATCTTTTTTTCTCCCTCTACAAAAATAATATAATAGTAAACCATTAAATTCAAATCAAAACAAATTGTGGATGAAAGACTGGATGAAATTCTATGTTTGTGTTATAAAGAATACCAGAATTTTGTCTTGATCTTCTTGGTCATAAAATCTACTGTCTTAGCTTTGTGGGGCCCTTAAAAGGCCTCAAATTCTTACCAGAAATCCGACGGTCCTTTCACATACAGGCAAGTGGAGCCTTGACTGGTTGGAAATCTCACACTATTGGGCAAGAGCAGAAGTGCCTGGTGGGATGTTCTTTCTCAAGCTTTGTCCTTTAGCTGTGTCGCTGTACACTACATCCCAGTCTGGCATAGATTGTGTTGTATAGCCACATCTGTGAGTTCAGAGCAATATAGAAGATAATTTGAAATAAGTGTCATAGCTTGTGTGCCCTTAGAGGTGCCATCAGAGGGTATGCTAGTCATTTGTCTGTTCAAACCAGCTCTGACGGTCTATCTATAGTAGCGCATGAAGGGCAGAGCTATGACCTGCCTCAGCCCTAAAAGGCAGAGCATCTATGTTGACCTCAAAAAGTAAGATTCCATGTGTGTGTGACTCCCTTTGTGACCTCTGTATGTTTTTGTGTAGTATTATGCAGTTCTGAGTTTTCTAGGTGTTTAGATGACCAATGACTCTCTTGCACAAAACTTTCTTACACATGCTGTCATTGCGTGTGTAATTAGAAGATATTACGATGTGGTTTTCTACTTTCCTCTGAGGAATGAAAGCAGAGAAACTTTCATACCTAGGGAACACCAAATAAATTATTCAGGCCCAGTGTTAATAGGAATTGGGCTGTTCTTGGACCACTGTTCTAAAGAATTAATTGGAATGCAGATTAATAGCTTTAATGGATGAAATATTGCATCTTCATATTCATTTTAGACTAATGTGATACACTTCTTACTCATGCCACTTTGCACCATCCAGCTGATGTCCTGGTTGTTGTTGTTCACAGTCTGGCAAAACTACTCTAGTGCTGCATAAAATAGGGTGTAAACTTAGACAAGAAGACATTTCTGCTTGTTGTGAGTACTGTCTCTGAGAGGTGGTAAATGCTGGAGGTTTAATAATTCAAATACCAAAGTGTTTTTCTATTAACGTTAACTTTTTCTATTGTGCACATATTTTTCTTTTTCTACTTTTGTAGGCTGCAGCTGTGCAGATATGATTTTGTACTGATGGAGAACATGGAACTGACCTTCAAACCTATCCCTTGCCCAGAGAGGGGTACATGAAGAGAGAACTACAACTGACTTAATTTCTCTTACAGCAGTGACTTTTCATTATTCCTCAGGATAAAGACTGCAATGAAAAAGGAAATGAGATAAGCTAGATTTATTTTCAAGACTCTACCTGGGAATATGCATTACTGGCTTTGAGTGTCTTAGGGTGAAATTAATTGGAAAGTTCAGATACCTACATATTTTGGAAATTTGAATAAAGTAAATGTATCATGATGGAGAACATGCAATGGTCTATTCATTATTATTTGTTAGCAGTGAAGCAACTACTGAATTAAATATGAATTATCTGCATAATCCTGGCACATTATTTGTCAAGCCATACATATATTTAATTATTTATTATTTGTAATGGCTTTTACATGGAAACATAATTAGCTGTCTACTAGGTGAATTTAATACACTGTACATGTGATCTACAGATCTAATACACAGCAGTTTTGCTGTGCTGTGTTCGTTGGATGAATGAATTCACATTTTCTCATCATACAATGTCTTAGTCTGAGAACTGAAACAATAAGATTTGTGAGCACATATGTAAATTTGCTATTTAAATCAGTTATCTTTATGCTCATCGTAGATGAATATTATTGCAATCATTCAGATTTTTTTGTATTAAAGCTAGGGACAGGGCAGCGATGTTTCAGATATGAAGTCTATTCTAAAGAGAAGGCTGTTCTGAAGAGAATAACTTAAAGATGAAACAAATACATTTTCATTTTGTTTCTGTTTGGGCCTCCTGGAATTAGAGCTGCTGCTCAGGTTGAGATTGATGACAGCTTTTCGCTTATTGGAATGTGAGCAGGAGTTAGCCCTACATAAAGATTTCCTCCTCCAGTTCAAAAAAAGGTTTTCCAAGGCCAAATTGCCTTTCCTGATGGTACAGATTGAAGAACAGATAGGCGTATTTTTCTTCTTGAAGGTTGTTTTATTTACTTAACCCTGGTTTCTCGTGTAAATGCATCCTAGGCACGTTATCCTTTTCCTTTCTTTCCTATGCCACCGTCATCCCTGCTCTTGACAGCAATACTTGGTTGAACCTATTAACCGATTTCATCTGAATGTCCATGGAGTGGGATGTCCAAAACCTATGAATTGTAAGTTTTATTGAAAGCCCATAGCTAGGTTAGAAGGAAGATGGAGGATAGTGTCCTAAGGAAGGGAAAGCAAGTTATAACTTTGCCCTTTCTATTGCAAGAGGCAGCTCCAACGTGCTGGTCAGTATGTGCAAAGCTCTGAACCAGCCATTGCACGTGCTTTTACTTGTCTAGACACACCAAAAAAATACAGAACTGTGGACAGAATTGCTCATGGACTGATTTTTTAAGAAAATTATTTATTCTATAGAAATGGTAATTACATTACCATAGATTTTCTCAGGTGGTGTCTTATTCAGCTTTATCATTTCGTTGTATACTACTTTGTTCCTTTCCTCTGAGGGAGTAATTAGGAGATACATAGAAAAAGACGTTTTCGTCTGCTTATATGCATGTGTATGGAGGGGTTCTTTTTTTTGTGTTTGTCCTCCCTTTTTTTTTAAACTGCTGTTACTCTGCTTGTTTTCATTCCGTAGGATTTTGTCCAGCCTTGCTCTCATCAACAGTCGTTTCCCTTCACAGGTCTCTAAGCCTCCTTTCTTTCATCACCTTGCCTCCAAATACCTGTTTCTTATATCACTTTAAAAAAACATAGAGACCTGAGAGTAAATTTCAAATGTCTTGAACTAGAAGCTTTCAATGGGTGACACAGATGTTTAGGCATAGAAATGTGTCAGATCGCCTCTTAAGCTTTCTTTTAATGTGGCTTTCTACAACTTGTCTGAAGTTTTATATTTTTATATGTTTTTAAAAATGTTTAATATGTTTTTTATGTTTTATATTCTCGCTTTCTTTTTTCCTGTCCTTTTTTTATGTCCTGCTGAGTAGAACTGAAGTATGAATATGATTCTTGACTATGAACTTTCATTTTGCTTTAGATATTCAATTACAAGTTAATATCTGGAAAAATTAATGAAACTGTATTAGCTTTAATTTGGCAGCATAAAGGGTAGATATACTTCTCTTTCCAGTAATGGAATTGAGTGCTTGTTTATTACCAGAGCTATTATTGATGTAGTTGTCAGATGAGTGGTTTTTTCCCCTATTTTGTGGATTGTTTACCCGTATGAGCTTGATTTTTAACAGCTTACTCTTTTTAAAGACAGAGACACACCAAAGTCTACCTTTTCAGCATTTGCTGGGGTTGGCATTTGCACAGTGAACTATATCCTCTGCCATTTACTTGCTCCCAAAATTAGGATAGAACTCTGGTAATGCAGCCCTTGGAAAGGAGAACTTGCACGAGTATATGCTTTTAGGCAGTAGCCGTAACTCATATAGAATGGACTACTAGCCTCCTGCATCCTTTATTTATCATGTCAACATACTGGCAAAATGGTGGCCACGCAAGCAGTTGTGATATATTGAGTTGTGGGGTACAGCATAGGACACGAGCAAGAAAATATGCAGAATTGAGGACTGAGATAACTTCCTAGAAATTTTCTGTTACAAATGCATGGAATAAATGTGAGGTAAGGTGCTATTGAAAAGATACGAGGAGGCATGCAGACATGACTAACAGTGTTGCACAGTGGTGCAGTATAAAGGTAATTAATGATAATATTTTCACACATTTTAAACATATCTATAAAAAGGGTAGGACAGGAATAGAGTGTGTTGCCTTGATTTGGGTAGACTTTGGGTAAAAAGGAAAGAAGCAGTAGCGTTGATAAGGAGGTTCCAGTAAAAAACATGAGACAGAAGGAAACTTTTTTTTTTCCTGATTTCCCATTTTAGTTGGTAATTTCCATTTCATAAGAGGGACTGTTCCAGGCAGTGCATTTCCAGTGCATAATTGCACTTCTCTCAAGTAGCTAAGCACTTGGACTGTAGCCTTGTGTCTCCCAGCACCAACAAAAGTGTGCTGTAATTGTTCGGAAATGCAGTGGTTTTTATGGCTCGCTGCCACATGCTACTTTGTAGTAATTCTGTCAGCTCCCTGAAGCTCAGCAGAGGATGCCACAGCCAGGCAGAAAAGGAAGATCTTCCAGGGAGTTCCCTGTTCTGAAGCAAGTGGTGATGGTAGTTCAGTGAGGCACGCTTCTGCATCAGAGCTGAAGAGAGGTTGGACTCATTGCAGTACTGTTTCACATTCTCTGTCAGACTGCAAAATATCCACTAACATTTTTCATTTTACTACGAAAAAGTGTACATATGTTTTCACTGGAAAAATTCAGAATGAGCTGAAAACCCCAAATCAATTTCCACTGAGGAAATCTAAAATGGAGAAATAGGTGATTTCAGACTAGTTTGACTTGGAATGGAATATTTGCTTTATGCAACTACCCTAAATGCTCCAATTTTCTCCTGGTTCAGTATTTGGCCATAAGCACTGACCTGGTGATACTGTTATGCTTTGCTTTTCCCACCTGTAAAATGGAAAATTGTCCAATCAAGAAACACTTCCCAATTTGTAGTGATAAATTTTGTTCACTTTGTTTTAGAAGTTTGCTTGTATCTAGTGTGTTTAACCATAAGGAACAGTCTCTATACGTGTGAAGAAAGATATATCCCATAAATAAATGTAGGCTCTGTAATTAACCAGTATATTGTAGTAATACCAAAGGGATCTCGTTAGTATATGCTTGTAGTAATGAACTCTAAATTAGTTCTATCAAATGCAACAAGCTTCGGAGATTTAATGCAGTATTCATATTTAGTGTTTAGTCACAGGGAGATGAAATTGTTAAGTGACAGGTTTATAAAACTAATACAAGCTTTTTTTTTCTTATGCTTGTGTTAGACCTGATTAGTATTGATAAATTCATCTTTTCTTTAACTATACTGTTTCAAATGACATGACAGTGAGGGTATGTCAAGAAACTCATTAAGCACCAGTAGTCACTGGAGTAAGCAGTAGCTTACTTAGACAAAAGACAATGTACAATACAGGAGATGTTCACTACATCACTCTTAATTCACAATAGGTTGAAATGGGCTAGATTAAGGATATGTAGAACAAGACCATTTGCTAGTTTAATTTGGGATGGCTTTATTGATTTCAGTGATGCTATATACGGTTAAGGCTGTGGTTTATGATCTCTGCCTCAGATAAGGATTGATTTCACATTGGGATTACTTATTTGTATAAGGTGAAGTGCAGATATATGTTGGTGGAATTAATGGCTAAGTTTATATGCAGCTAAGTGGAAAGCAATTTAGTAAGGAGACGCTGAACAGAGGTCAGGTATCATTTTAGGAATGCAAGGGCCCTGTAAAAATACCTGCTTTTTTAATCCAGATTTTGTAAATAGAGTTATAGGTTACTTCTAAAGGAGTATTTCAGGGTAATTAATAATCATATGGGATACTATGTCTGGATGGCAAGTGATGGACCAATACAGTGCAGCTGATATGAGTGAAGAAGGAAGGATTCAGACACGGGGACCTAAAGAGGTACCCAATCAGGATTTAGGCTAAGTCCAGAGTCACCTTCTGCATTTGACAGCTGCCACTGGCAGCGCTCTGGGTATCTCAACTTATTTCTTCACTTTGAAGTTTCCACAATTTCTTCTGAGCATACCCAGATCTGTGCATGCATCAGTCTTAGCGCTGACCAGTTTGACACTGCCTCCCAGCTAAACAGTGTCCCAAGTCTAAGCAAGCCTACACCTCCCCCTTCAGTCTGATGGGCATGCCTGGTGCACATCTAATGCTTTGAACTGAATTCCACACAAAAAGTTGAGACAGAATCCGCGTTCTGTTAAAAAAGCATAAGGAAAATGTTATGCTATTGCTCCTTAGCAGACACAGTTTATCATTAAGACACCCTGTTTGGAGTACAAGTTAGTCATCCATGGCACAAGGGAGATTTAGGTCTACATCTGTGGGTTCCCAAAGGAGAGCTGGTGCCCTCATGCTTGAAGTCATCTTGGGCTGGGCCACTTTTCCCCCTCCTCTTGAAGGTGTGTCGGTGTGCAGACTGCGACCAAGATTGCTAGGGTAGAGAAAGCACAGGTGAGCCCAGCAAGGGGAGTACTCGGTGGGAGAGAGACTCTTGGGTGACAGTCCTTACTTCAGGGGCTGTTAATATATATTTTTACATGAAATTGTCAATGTGTAAAATCGGCTAACTCTTAAAAGTCTGTGTTCAGTTATTCTCAATTCCAACTGAACTGTATGTCCTTTCTCACCAGGTGAAGAAGCAGCCTGTATGCCTACTGCCACAGAGCTCTGGATTTACTGCAGCTGCCAAAGAGGCTCTGCACTGCGGCATCAAAATCCAGTTTTAGTTTCAGCCCTTGCATCCTTCTGTGTACTGTAGGAGTGTAGGAGAGAAACACTAATGAAGAGCTTTATGACCTAAAAAAGTAATGTGGCAGCTTTTAGATAAGATCAGCTCTTAGGTCTGTGACCTGCTATGACTTCAGTGCAGCTGGAGACAGTGGTTGGAGCCATCAAGTAGCATGGCCCAGGAGGAGAGGATTGGTAGCCTTAACCGTTGATATGAGACTTGATTACTCCCCACATGCTCTGGCTGTAGCAAGTCCTCAGACAAGCACTGCTGTGGTCCCACTGACTGACTCCCCAGTGCTGATCAGAGTGCATTAGCTGTGCTCCTGGAAAGCATCTTTCAATTTAATTTCATTTGAAAGCAACCCACTCTGCGTGCTCTGAGACCACTCTGCAATGCAAACTAGGATGTGGTAAGTCAGGATGGTCCTGATTCAAGCTGGAAGGTTTATGCAGATACTGCCAAAATGCTGTGGAAAAAGGTATCCATACAATGGATGTATCCAAAAAATGGGAAGATGACACCTATTTAGAAAGTGGAAGTGACACCTGTGGCAGTTCAGATTTCTACCATACCTCAGAATACCAGACATCTGCTTGCGTCCTGCTGGACTGTTTGACTAATGGAGGCGTGGTGATTTTTATCATGTTTATCAACTGCATGCAGTTTACACATTAATTGCATAGTGTATTTAACCTTCTCATATCTATGTTTCTTATATTTTTCTGAATATGAGTGTAAGGAAAAGGGATAATGGTCCTACTAATACAATGTATGGAGAAACAAAGGATAATCTATAAATGGAGATGAGAAAAATGTGTTAAAATTTTAGAAGAAATGACAAAATTGTCAGAAGAGGGCAGCCTTTTCACATAAACTATAAACCAACAACAATACAGAAAACATTTTCAATTATTCCTTTCACTATAGTTAAGCATGCCAGTGTGGGGTTAATCTTGCTAAGGAAACTGCAACGTGCGCAAAACTTGATCACAAGAAGAATGCTTCTCTTTTGTGCTACCTTTGAAGGACAGAGGCCTGGCTTCGCAATAGTAGTTTTTTCCTGTTATGTTCAGACAATAGAGTTAGAAATGATTTTAAGATGAGTCAATAGGAAATGTGATCATCCCTTTTTTTTTTTAATAGTCCAAGGCAAATGAACTTTGAATACATTGGGTATTAAGGGCAAAATACACTTGCTTAAATATTATTGCAGAGAAGTAAGCCAATATTTAGATTAAGAACTAACAAAGAACTAGCAAATTAAATGAATGATGCTTTATTACTGTATTCTTAGTCATACCAATCTGTCTCAGTATGTATTCAAATACAATATGTAGTCATGAAGACTGTTTCAAATAGTGAAATTTATATCCTAAGCAATTGGCAGACTACACTGGTTTTATACAGAACTTGTTGCAGTCAGTAGACTCCAGCTACAAGAAGTCTGTAACTATTCCAGGGAATATATCACTACAGTGGAAAAAGAGAAACCCTAAAATTTGAATGAACATAATTTGTGAACTGATACAAGAGATTATGAAGATGTGTTTGATTTAATTTCTGATTCCTGAGTGGAAGGAGTAGCCTTGTGGCTGTGTCTCTTTGCAAGTAATTCAGCCCAGAGCAGGCCAAGGCAGTGGAGCAGGAACTCCCAAACTGTCTAGGCAAGGCTTTATGAAGATCACCACCAGTGTAAGTAGGCATACTTCGTAAAAATTTAACACAAACATGACAGTTACATGCATTATGTATCAGTATCTGTTGGAACTTTTCCACATTAAGACCTTTCCTCAAATCTCAAATTAAAATGTCCAGCATCTCAGCAAAGCTTATTAACTCAGCCATTGTTGCCACATGACTTGAAGACCAGAGGCATCTGATCTGATGGCCTGCAGCTCAGAGCAAGAGCGGAGGGAGCTCTAATCTCCCCTACCTCTAGATACGCAATCTACTGTCTGCAGAAAAGGTAAAATGTAAAAGATACAGACCAAAGAGGAAGACTATAGTCATCTCTGTAGTCATACCTTAAATCAGCAGAGTTCCTTGAACGTACAGGGATTTACACCAGTAAAAAAGTAACCCAAGTGGTTTTGGACTCCCTGTTGAAAACACTGTTTGCAGAATATCTGTCTGTTGTGTTCTAAGAACAGGAACCCCACCTGCTAGCTATGCAAGACACTGCAATTTGAACACATTTTGTCTGTTCAAAACCAGAAAGGAAAGGAAAGGAAAGGAAAAGCAAGGCAACTGGAGGAGTAGGAGCCTTGACTTTCCAGAAACTTAATATGTTTGTGTATATTTAAGATGGGAACTTTGCCCATTTTGAAGTGCTTCTAACTCAGGTTCTTATTTCCTTTTAGTTGATGAATCAACTGCAAGATGTAAGATAACACAGCCCCTTCTTTCAAAAATCTCTAGTGAATTAGATTCTGTAGCATTTTAACAAAATGGTCTGAAATGAGGAGAATTAGGCTGCAGTGATTTAATTTTTTTAAAGAAGCGATAAGCAATAGCTCCTGTACATAGTGGTATTAGGTTTTTCCTGTGTTCAAGAGGAATCTATTGCACTTACCACAGAAATAATCTCTTAAAGTGTATTTTTAAGTTGAACAAACTAGGAGTCTAATTGAACTAGCTTGATGTTAAAACTTGCTTTCTACCTCAGAATGCTTTCTTTGTCAATTAGGAGGAAAGTTTCATGAATCAAAGTAGAGTCTTACGACCTTCTAATAGGCGAGAGGGAGTGGCAAATGATTTCCAAGAATGACTTAAAAAATGTTAGGTAGCTGAAATAAAGAAATGTATGATATCAAAGCAAGGCTAGTTTGGCTTTCTCAGTGTTTCAAAACAAAGTCAGACGTTTGTTGCAGAATGTCTGAGGGAGCACGGTTATGGCTCCATGCAGGAGCTTTTTCTACCAGTCTGGACATAAAGCCAGACTAGGCCGTGATGGAAAATTCCGAGTTATGCTGACAAGAAAGAAAGGAGGATCATACTGACCTTGTACTGTGTAGATAAGGGAGTACTGTGTGAGAAAAACAGGATGGAACCCGGACCCAAGCACGAAAAACAGTAACAGCAAGTAGGAGGAGTACGATGAGGTATCCCTTAGAGCTAAACCAATGATTGTAAGACAAGTTTGTGTAAGATAGAACTTTATGTTATAAATATGGGAAAGTTTCACAATAAAGTGAAGCTGGCTTTATCACTCACGTTGAGTTGACTGCTTGACTTCCCTCGCTTGTCGCAGACGTTGGCCAAGCCAATGCGAGGGACCCCATACCTCTCATTTTTAAAAATATAAATCAGAAATATCTTCACTGAAGGAAATTATAAACCTAGAATTATGTTGCTGGAAAGGCAGTGGGAATGAAGGAAGCGAAATCAGAAGAATCATCAACCTTATAACTGAATATTTATTGATGTAGTTCTGTAACTCCAAGTCTATTGTAATATGTGTCAAATGTCAAAAAAGTCCCCAAATTTCCTTAAGGTTTGGAAATGACCCACTTGGTAGATGAGGAAAGGCTGTGGATGTTGTCTACCTAGACTTTAGTAAGGCCTTTGACACGGTCTCCCACAGCATCCTCCTAAATAAACTGGCTGCTCGTGGCTTAGATAGGTGTACTCTTCGATGGGTAAAAAACTGGCTGGATGGCCAGGCCCAGAGAGTTGTGGTCAACGGAGCTAAATCCAGTTGGTGGCTGGTCACTAGCGGTGTTCCCCAGGGCTGTTTTGGGGCCTGTGCTGTTTAACATCTTTATAGATGATCTGGACGAGGGGATTGAGGGTACCCTCAGTAAATTTGCAGGTGACACCAAGCTAGGTGGGAGTGTTGATCTGCTGGAGGGTAGGAAGGCTCTCCAGAGGGACCTGGACAGGCTGGATCTATGAGCCCAGGCCAAGTGTATGAGGTTCAACAAGAAC
>NW_009610972.1:0-846 GCF_000690535.1 Cariama cristata
GAGTCAGAATATAACACACCTATATTGCCGATTAAGAAGGCAGACGGGAAAAACTATAGGCTGGTCCAAGGTTTAAGAGCAATAAATAAAATTGCTGAAGATATACATCCAGTAGTTGCAAATCCATATACTTTGCTAACAAAATTGAAAGCCAGTCAAGTTTGGCTTACCGTGCTGGATCTGAAGGATGCCTTCTTTTGTTTGACTTTGGCAAAAGAAAGCCGGAATTTGTTTGCTTTCGAATGGGAAAATCCTGAGTCTGGAAGAAAAACCCAGTTAACATGGACAGTATTGCCTCAGGGTTTTAAAAATAGCCCCACCATTTTTGGAAACCAATTAGCAAAAGAACTTGATGCTTGGATACCTCCAAACAACGAGGGAACTTTATTACAATATGCAGATGACCTATTGATAGCCACTGAAACCAAAGCGAACTGTACTCAATGGACTGTAAGTCTCCGTAATTTTCTGGGTTTAAGTGGATATCGAGTTTCTCAACAGAAAGCCCAGCTGGTTCAACAACGGGTGACCTATTTGGGACTTGAAATTTCGGGAGGACAGCGAGAACTCGGAACTGAGCGCAAGGAGGCCATCTGCTGAATTCCGGAGCCCCAAACGGTAAAAGAGCTGCGAACCTTTTTGGGAATGACAGGTTGGTGCCACCTTTGGATTTATAATTATGGATTATTGGTAAAACCGCTATATGAATTGGTAAAGAATAATCAATCAAAATTAATCTGGACAGGAGAAGCACGAGGAGCCTTTAAAAGGCTTAAGCAAGAACTAATGTAGGCCCCCGCTTTGGGATTACCAGATATTTCAAAACCATTCTGGCTGTTCTCTCAT
>NW_009610973.1:0-17714 GCF_000690535.1 Cariama cristata
TATATAAAAAATAGATTCAGTCATGTAATTTTCTTTCTTTAAACCACAGTCTGTGATCTGCAATAAAGTTTTACATAGGCTAGTAAGTAAATTCAGATTTAGTTTTTTCCACAGCTGCAAAGGCAATTCTTATACATTTTGAAGGCAGAAAGAATGTTCACACCACCTCCTCTCCCTAAAAAGTTAAGGCACCATTAATGCCCGTAGTTTATCTCAAAAAACACTGTCTCTTATCAGAACTTGCTGCAATCGCTTCCCAGCTAGCACAAAATATCACAGGAAGGAATGAAATCTGTCCCATTTTTAAGCTGTCGATACAGGATAAACGTTTCTTCACATTTTGAAAAGTGGAGGAAAAATGCAGGGAAAACGTATTTCCTTTCATTACACATCCCCATAGCTGCCTTGACTCATTAAGTAATGTGTCATATGACCTCCCTACACAGTGAACCTTAAAAGAAAGAAATGTGGCAAAACCTTAAAAGACCCAATTGATAAAGTCTCTACCGATGGATGATCTCTGGCAACATGAAGCCCAGAAAGTAATCTGTAATGAACTAGTTAAAAAATTTCTTGAACGTACAGAAGAGCTCTAAAAGACCAGTTCTTATTTGCACTTCAGCTCTTCCAAGCTACGCAAAGGCCTCCTAAAAATGGTAAGGGAGCTTCAAATCAGCTCCTTGAAGATGCTATCACAAGATTTATGTTGGGGTACATTCACACCAGGGTAAATCAAATCCCGTGACTGATAGTAAGGCTGTTAGTATCAATTTGCTTGTTATCTTCAATATCATAAAATTTGCCATTTAGTTGTCACCAATAGCAATACCCTTATCTGCCACCTCTGAAGTGTGGGAGAATCCTTAACTGAATCTAACATTGAACTACTTGGGGATTTTCTATATTGCTTTCAGATTTATAAATAGTTGTATGAGGAACCAGGATAAAATATACACTAATTACCCTTGACTATGCAAATGAAGCTGGTTTTAATTCAGGTTTGAAACATTTTGAAGTTCTCATTGCACAACAACCGTCAAAGGCAAATAAATGCTACCTTTTTCTTTGCAGTCCTTTGCCTCTTGCTGTAGAGCCCCCCAAGATGCACTGGATTATTTTGCAAAGTTCATGCCTTGTGTGCAAGGCACGACTCGCAGTTCGCTGGGGACGAGGTGGCATTTCAAGGCTCTCCAATCTGCGACAATGGGAGAGTGGCACACGAGTTGCAACATCTTCTCCTCATTTAAAATAAGCTCCTGACGCACTCTATTGCCTCTACTAAACAAAAGTGATGCTAATCCATCAATTCCTTACACTTGGTACTTCCTAACAAAATGACACTTGACGGGGACAAACTCCAATGTGTATTTAGAATAATGCAGTAAGTCTCAGTTTTATAACTCTTTTCACATAGACCCTTGGGATTGTACAAAAACTTCCAAGTGCCATTATTCTTTTTCCTGGTGATTTGAATGGAAACTTAGAGTCACCTGCACAAGGTCACAGCCATCACGATTCAAACCCAGGTCTCCTTAAAATCCACAGCCCTGCACCCTTTGTATTAAGCTCTTCCAGGTTTCTCATTTTACACCACAGGGAAACATCCAGCTGACTTCAGTATACCAAGTTCCTTGCTTTATATCATTGCATAAAGTTACTCCATACCTCCCCTTCTTCACTAAGGCTTTCTGTTCCCCTTTGTTGGATTAAAATACTACAAATACTCATAACGGCTGATTCAAAGTGGTGTATATGTTCAAATGTTTCTCCACCGAGTTCTCAGTTACTGAACTTCTGACCCTCGACTATGCAAGAGTAAAGGATGACCAAGCACAGAGTTACCTACACGTCATCTTCTGCTTTCTCTCCAAGAGAGCAAGCAGCACTTGCCTAGAAAAAGGTCTATGTTCCTGCCAAAAGGCATGTGTTTGAAATGCTTTTGACTTTGTTAACAGACTCCTAAAAAGTCGACAAGAAAGTCGTAACTATTTGTTCCATCCAAGAAGGAAAAAAACCATCACATTAGACAGCTATATTTTAATATTCTGTTTATAGTTATGGAAATTTGGTTCCTTTTAGCATCAATAAGTTCTGATTGTGCTAATCAGACAAGAATATAAATGAGCTTTTATTTGCTTAGGTTTTCAAACATGTACAGTAATACAGTTCAGGTTAAGCTTTTGCTTGACAACCTTGTGCTATTTTTTTCTGGAAACTCAGTGTGAAAATTGTCTTCTGATCCCCGATAAATACTGATCCCCGAAATTTCATCATTGATACATATACATCCTGTATTGGAAAAGTTAAATGCTAGTATCATCACATTTGTTATTAAACAAGAAACTGAAAGGTTAATTATGGCAAAAATAAAGCTTTTGTCCAAGAGGTTAGCAACAACATATTTAAAATTACCAAAATTTAAAGATCTAAAGCACTCATTTTGGACAAGATCATTAAGAACAACAACAAAATCAGAACAGTTTCTTCTCAAAGGCTTTTTAAAATACAAAACAAAGTATTTATTCTCAGTTCTGTTGTTTTCCTGAACATGTGCCAAATTATTCCGCTTTAGATTTCAACCGCAGTGTACCTTCCCTGTGTTTCAACTGTCATTCACAACCACTTTAATATGTTTCCCTGCCCCCGCAGTGTCCTGAACTTTCCAAGGAAGGGACTGATACAGCTTATGTTCTGCACAGCAAACTTCTCCCAAAGTCCTTTTCCCTTATGTTCCCTCCCCAACGTCTTTTACCTTTCTGCTTGCAGAGAAAAGAGTTTCCTCTTGCCCATCTTAGTATTTCTACAGCATGACTCACTCGCAGATCTCCAGCCTTCATAAAGCGATGACTTCAGAAAGCAATGAGTACCACTGGATCTCTTTCGTAGGTAAGAAATAGAAGACTAAAGGTAGTACCCAAAACCCCAAGAATTATCACACTAGATGAGGTTACTTCTCCATCTTGGTCAGTATTTATTCTTCAGCAATAGCCAATGATACTTCAGAAGGTAGTTTAACCAAGGATGATGGCTGAACAGCAAGCCTGGGATGCCTCTGTATAGTTTGCTATCAAAAGGCAGAAGAAACAATAGGATGGCTATTCAGGTAATGAGTGAAAGCTTTATCTTCATTTCATTACACAAGCAGAAGACTGGCAAAACAGCCAAACTCTAAGCTTTTATCTCTTCAGCAGGGTCAGCCTGGCAATTAAAGAAGAATGACTTTAACAGTTGCTGCTGAGGGACATGGAAAAAAAGAGAGAAGCTGATGCTTTATGAGAGAAGGGCCCCAGCTTGCAGAGAGAGGATGACAGCCTCTCCTAGAGGTAGCTCCTAGTGTCCCCTCGTACCACCACAGTACAGGATAGGAGGGCTGCCTGATGTTGAGGTGGAAGCCAGCTGTCCTGCAATAACTTCCAAGACCTTGCTTCTTCAGAGACTCAAGAGTTGCCAGCATTGGACCATGTAAACCCAAAAAAGCATCTGTGGAGAGGTTGCTGTCCTACCCTCACCACAGGGTAGGCATGGCACATGCTAAGCGAAGGTCATGTACCTTCAAACGCTACTTTCTTCCAAGGTATCTGGGACAGGAGGCTGAAGTCATACAACAAATAAGTAACCATATACCAAATACCACGCAGTGATCAATCTACCAAGAAATTCAGCAAGTGGAAGTCCTAAGGCACTGGGAGTTATCATCATTCTTATTAAGTAAATACTTAGGCCATGGATTTGAGTAAGTATTCTGTTAGGGGTTACTGTTCAATGCACCCAAGCTCCATAATCTTTTACGAAAAATATACTGGAATTATTTGCTATATTGTATTGCACTTTATACTGCACTAGGCAGGAGAACCGTCTAAGTACAGATGTACAGCCTTCATGCCCGGTAATATTTTCAATAACAAAGTTTTACTGCAGGACAAAGCACTTGAAAATTTCTTATCAGTAATTTATGTAAAAATTCGGATTACCACTAGAGAAAATTTCTACATTCAAATGTTATAAAATCTGTGATAAGTTTAATTCATGAAGATAAAGACAGCATTAGTCTTGTTGAAATGAAGCCCTAATTGTCTGGAGGTGAGGATTCAGCTTTAAAGTTAGACAGTACCTGCCGCAAGAAGCAGGTGCTTTTCAGGTGGTTTTCTTCAGCTTGGAAGACGAAGCAGAAACTGAGGAGACTCTTCAGAGTTATTTAAGGTGTCTCTTCAAAAAGAGTTTTAATGTCACAGTATTTTCCACATTTATGGAATTAAATATGATAACAAGAGTATGCCCACCATCAAAATACAGACTCCTGTAAATCCATGGAGAACGTCCATTAAGTCAATAACAGTCTTTTCATTGACTTGGACCACCCCAGGTTTATATATAGCTAACAAGAAAAAAACCCTAAGATCCTGACGAAGGAGACGGTATTTATTCCCTCATTTAATTCCAAGTGAACAGATTAGCATCATTCTCCGCTGCTGCTCATCGTCTTATTGCAACATTGACGAAGAATGAAAACAAGCCCTAAAAAGCCTTTCTCCAAATGGGTGCGTTCCATTGGTAGGCTGAAAACAGAAAAGCTCACAATGCTAAGGCACAAGTGTACAAGACTACTACAGCTGTATTAGAAGCAAGAGTTGCAGCAGGAAGGCAGAGGCAGGACTTACACTGGCTCATAGCAGGAGGTGAAACTGGGTCTCCAGTAAGCTACCACCATCTGTCACTTTACAGGCGAAAGATCCCTGCAGCAGGGCAAATTTCTTGCCTCCCAGAGCTTCCATACCAGGCTGTATGGCGAACAAAGAATACAGCACAATAGAGGAGTAGTTAGGCTTGATAGTTTGTTGGGTTTAAGTGCAAAGGGGTCTCTACAATGGGTGCCTTTTCAGACTTACAGCAGCAATCCTGCTTTCTAATATCAGATCTGTATGAAGCACCCATGACATCAAACAATTCATAGAAAAGCAGAAGTCTAAGATTGGTTCCTCATTTTGTAACTAATTCAATAAGCAAAGAATATTTTCTATCACTGTAATGAATCTTGTTAGCAATATACAAGCAATCCAAGCTAAACAATTCTGACAGTTATGATTGGCATAGATGCATTTTAACATTATGACTATACATGTATAATGTACAAAAAGGATATTACTATTAATATGCAAAACCATTATGCATTAAGATACAGACTGGCTCTGTCTGAATGCTGTAACTCTTAATGAAAACTGAATTTTAACAAGAGCAGTGTCACAGTAGTAAGTGATGATAGCTATTTATTTTTTTTTACTCCAAATGGATTCTCACCCATACAGAAACTCCTCACCAAAGACTAAATCAAAATTATTGCAAGTTTTTAAGAGCTATATCTGTTTTGCACAGGGAAAGGTATTGTTGGCATTCTGCCAATGTCAAAGAAACCTACACTAAAAATTACACATTTATGACTGCAAATATACTCCTACATAGGATTAGTTTCAATAGAAGAATTCAGCAGAAACACATGAGTTATTTCCTCATCTACATTAAATGAAGACCATGTTGATGTTTGGCACACCCCTTGTTTTCAAGAAATACTGAATTCAAAAAAAAAAAGCACTCTTGTGCCTTCAAAAATACGCTTAGCCACAAGGAAACAGCGTGTCACTACACAAGCACATACCGAGAGGAAGATCATAGACGCACCCAGGGATATTGGGTGAGAGACTGAGCTCTTAAATCAATTGCACATATAAATGCAAGGTAGCATGGATGGAGACCACATTTGTCACTGTGGTCAGATCCTACAGCAGCACTCCAAAAAGAATACACAGCCCAGCCTGACAGGAAACCATACGTACTAGTGCATCTGTAAACCCGGTAGATGAGCAAGGTACTGGCTTTCCCGATCAGCTGGCTAGTAAGGACTGGACAAAAATTCAAGTCTGTGTAGTTATACTGGATGCTAGAATAAACAGGAATATTGTTCACTCATCTCATTGATCTTACAGGATTCTGATATTAGGGATCCAGGGCAACTGCAATGATATTAAAAAGTTGACCCATACCCCACTGTTTTCAGTAGGATCCCCCTTTTGCCTTTCTAAATCAAGATGGGACAGATGATGTGCGGTCAAAACAGGAACCTGACTGAGATCCTTTACACATGCCCAAGCAGGTCACCCACCACCTCATAAAACGGTATTCCAGGTGTGGAGAGCCAAGCTTTTCCTCTGAAGGGGATACTTCTACTTTCCTTGTGGCATGATTTAAGAGCAACAACAGATCACTAAGAACATGGAAGGTTTGTTTTCATGCTCTTTGGAAAAATAAAGAAACAGTAAGAATCATGCTTTCCAATTTCGTAAGTCTCCTAAACTTAATACTAATAAAAAGGAGGTCTGTGGATCTGATACATGACATTGCTGAGCCAGAGGGTTTAACAGAATTTTTAGACTGAGAAAAACACAAAACCAAAAAAAATAAAAACAAAGCCAATGAAAACACCTGAATTGACATAAAGCAATACATATAACATAGTCTAGTTTGAAACTCAAATGGACTATTAAATAAGGAATTAGAAGGAAAACCTCCCTGGTGGCAAATTTCAGTGTAAAGGGACAGAATAGCAACGAGGCTTCAACATCCAAACAGCTTCTGTATGTTACAGTAGTCTTTTGATTGTTTTTTTTGAGGTGGGGTTTGTGGTTCTTTCTTTCAGTTCGTTTTTTTTGCCAAGGCTTGTAATAGGTGGATGGTAATAGCTTAATGGTAATTCTTTGTTTTGCCCTATCTAGATAAAGTGCAGTCAGGATAGCATTAGGATACACTATTCATGGTGACAACAAGGTAGAAGTTCAGCAAAGTTAGTCCAAGCAGATTCTACAGGTCTCGCCCTGGACATGCTGTTTGAAATGTGCCCTTTCATCTCCTGAAGAACAAAAGTTTTACGCATTTACACACAGTTCTCCTTGTTTCATTTCTTTGAATTTTCTCTTTATTCACAGTTTTCTTTCCCCCTTCAAACATCCTTCAAAAGTTGTTTTTCCTCTTAATTCTCAGGAGAAACTTTAAAAAGAATGCCTTTCCAGGGCGAACAGAACAGTCAGTTTTAGCAGTATAAAACAGCCGAAAACTGTAGAAAATTATGAGAAAGCAAAAGAAACTAATGCCTGTGCTTGCACAGGGGCTGCTGTGAAAGGCTGGGTGAGCAAACGCACAGCACAGCAGGTGTGTACCTTATCTTAGACATTCACCATATTCACCAGTCACTGCAATGGCAGCACATCACAGCCTGCAGCACATTCATCTTCCTGCAGTCTGGAAAGGAAGGAACTGCTACTGGGTTCACCAAAATAGAAAGTGAAATCAGCTGGGTCACTCAGGAGGGGTGAAAGTCTATACAAGGGTTAGAAGTTATAACACACCTGGAATCAATTAATGACTTCACCACAGACCATGGCTTTGTTTTGCACTTTAACTGTTCATGTTGTTTTGCATATTTTATTCATTTTTATCTTTGAAGTTGTTCTTCAGAGTAATTTAAACATAATACTACAGTATGTGTTTCAAAATTCCTTTCGTAAGAATACAGATGTTTTGAAACTCTCTCTATATATTAAATGCTAAATAATCACCTTTTCGCTCTCTTAGGTAAATGGACAAAAAGACCACAGGATCATTAGTCATACAGATAGAAGCATACATCAATAAACAAAAACCCAAGGGCTTTTTTTTTTTCTTCATTAGATACTGACATCTGCACTTTGACGAACTGTGAAGATTCACACAGGATAAACGAAAAGCAATTTGATATAGGACACTGCAATAAGGGAACTAGTTTGAAATACATTATCTGTAAGGAGAGAGAATATCAAGGTTTAAGCCAAGATCAGCATCATCTCCATTTCTGTAGCTATGATGTTATTTCCTAGCATTGAACTGCAGAGAGGTCTTGAAAGAACTGTCTTTTTGCTTATAAGCAGAACATAAGAAAAATTGTTTCCTATTGAGAGTCAGAATACCTGCTGATCTATCTTAATGATAGGTTAAAAGTAATAGTCTCAAAAGTATTTAACAACTTGTTTTACATTTACAGTGTGCTCTTACTAAAATCCATCTTGAAATAAATTCAACTACAGGATTCCCAAGTGGATTTTAGAAGCACGCTGTTCCAGAGGTCCACTAATAACATTCAAGCAATTGAAACAAACCGGTAATGTTAGCATTAAACACATGCCCAGTCTCCAAATAGCAGCAGCATATCTGTATGTCAGGATTGAGACCTTCCACAGAGTTTTGAGTGAGATGGGTTCGAGCGCTGGAAATGCTCAGTTCAGGTTGTTCAGCAAATTACATCTGGCTCAAACTCTTGTCTCTGCAAAAGTGCTAACTCCAAGCAACGTTCTCAATGACAGCAATATAACAACATTAAGTCAGGTGTATATATATCAATTATGGGTGCTCAAGGCTTCCAAGCAGTCCTGCTCCATCAAGCCATCTGGCTTTTGGCAATGTGAAAAACAGCTTTTCGCTTGACTTCCTGCTGGTCTTCCAATCTACCAACTCCCCATGGCTACTAAACTGACATTTGACAAGTACCCTAACTGAAGGAAGATGAACTGAAATAGATGCAAAGAAGGGCTACAGCAGGATGAACATGGAAAGACGACAGTCTTACACAAGACCAGAATCATTTGGACTTCAAAATATTTGCAATATTTTCCTTGTTACTGCAATGGTCATTAGAAATTAAGTATTCTACTAATAGACTAATTAGCTGAATTACAAACATTTCTCTATTAGCAAACTCAACCATAGTCAATGCCAACTTCACTACTGAAAATACTGAACTTTGAGAGATGTGAACTGGTGAATTTGCAGCCAACATCATCCCTTTCACACTGTGTCTCTTTTTGCTGTTACATTTGCATAGAACCGCACACTTACAAGTAGATTTTTTTTCAGGAAGTCACTTCGTACACTTGGTGTTAATACAGTTTAACATAAGGAACCTTCCCATTCATCCTGGATGATCCTTAAGGCTACCCTTCTTCATAGCCAGCAAAAATAAAACTTGCTTTCATCTAAGTTGCTTTTAAATATGACCCAAAAGAACTGAGATGACATGAAATAAAAATGTAAGAAAGATTAAAGGATTAAAAAGTCCTTCAACAGATGGGTGAAAAAACAATCTTTCATCCTTGTAGAAGGAGATTATACTTCTTCACACAAGCCACTACACCAAGGTCAAAGCGATCTGAGCAAAGCTTTGAGGGTGTCACACCAACAGTCCTACAGGTGTTGCAGCTCATACTCCAAGTAGTCATTTGCAAGTCTTCAACTAGAGATGTTTACAGCTTTCTCCACATTACTGCTCGTAACACACCAGCGGTGCCTGGGAGACAAGGAGAACTCTGTGCTATTTAAGAGACAGCCTGCCCTCCTGGGTCTGAATGTTACCTCATGTTATCTCAAATTATTTTTTTTCATTAAAAAAAAGGAACATATTTAAATTCAATACATCAAGCCAGAAGATTTGCATGGTCTCCAATTTAAAAAGATACAACTTCAATAAGGGTAAAGTGATTGCTGTTTTTCAAAAAGAACATTTTACTGTATGTTACCTATGAATGAAATATTGGGGGTTTTAGCCTTCCCCTCTCACAGTAGTTGTATCTCAGATATTTGTTACCATTCAAAAGATAACTATTAAATTGTACAAATGTAACTAAAAACTACAGCAAGATAAAGTTATTATTTCTTATTCTCCTTACCTTATAGCAACTGAAAAAACTTACAGAAGGAAATTATTTTTAACAATTAAAAACTAGGCCTTTTTTTTTTTTAGCATCAGTACTCATCTAACACTAACATAACCATGAACATAATGATATCATCCATTCTACTACAAATAACATGCACAATGCCAATCAGCAATACAAGTGATTTATTGCATGAAGATTATTCATGCATTTTAGTTAAGTATTGCAATGTAAATATAACAAAACCAATATCCAGAAGATCAGAACCAACAAGACTATACTTGAAGAAAAAATCTTCAGGTAGCAAGTAATTTTTAATGTTTGGATTTTACTTGTTTGAGTTTTTTCCCCACAGTATCCTTCATTACATCAACGAATCACTTTAAAAAAAACAGTTTGACTTACTCTATATTTAAATTAACAAATAATGTATCTCCTTTGAATAACAACCATACTGAACAGTCAGCAGAAACTCAAAGGTATGTATGAGAGGTTCAGAAGCACATATATATGTTCTCCAACAACAAATCATTTCACTGGTATTTATGATGTCAAATTTTGCCAATTTGGATGCAGTAGTGGTTAATTGGTCTTAAAAGTAATTCCCCAACGATAAGAGAGATGTTGCAGTAGGCATTATACAGAGTGGACTTGCATCCTTCAAGTCATTTTAAGACTACAAACACATCTTCAGCTTCAGGTATCTCCAGATGCAGCCCAAATGAGAGGCACAGCCCTGGCTGGGATGGCTCCACTTTCTACCTAACACAGGATCCTCACAACTTCACACTCCTGCCTCGTGCAGCACCGCTGCTGCACACATTTGCTGCTAAAAGAAAAGAGCTGGAAGAGCAGCTTCAAGCAATGCCACAAAACACCTCCTCTAATCCTTCTGCAGGGAAACAGCTCCGTGCTGACTTCTCCCTCACTGTTTTGGGATTTTAACAGACTCAAAGGCAGTCACGCTTATGGCATAGCTTATGCCACAGCAGCAGGATGGGCCAGACTGACACAGGGAAAGCACGGACCCAGCAGCAAGACAGTATCTACTCAAAAGTATTATAAAAAAACGTAGCTTTGCTCCCAGCAGTTTAAGGGGGAGAAAAGAAAAGCCCTTCTATTTCAACCAATAATTCTGTAAGTCCTGTATGATTGTTTCAGCCATCAGAAATGCCCAAGACCTCTTTCAGAAAGCAATCCATAAAGTAGTCCTGCAGAAAAAATAATTTATATTTTTTAAGTCTCTTGGGATTTTCTTTCTCCTGTAGAAAAATGTTTGGATTTGATAGAGACAATATTAGCACCTTTCACTTTACAGATAGATTTAGTAACATAGCTTCCTTTTCTTCAAAGTTTTTGACTACGCCACAAGCAAATCCTGGCCTTCCGAGTCTCCATATAAAGCTAAATCTATACCTTACTCACAGTTACATTTCTGTGGACTTCATACAGGAATTCAATCCTCCTGAGCGCAGCCAGAACATAAGCACCGGTTACAGCAGGAAGGGGGATGAGAGAAGAGGCTGGTAAAGCACACACTGCAGTAAGTAATCACAGCTGGGTGACTGCAAAGGCCAGCCACAGATCAAGGTCTTTCGCCATCCATCCCTATGTTAGAGTTGTTGCAAAGAAAACACACCTACTCACAACAGACCCAAGCTATAAACCATTTGATTTACATGCTTCAGTTAAAGCACATGCATATATACTACCCTCCTTCCCAAAGCACTGCTGGCTGTTCTGAAGAGCATGCATACCGGTAATTTGGGCATTATCAACTATGCTTGCTCTTTGCAACCCTGGCGATGCCAACGTGCACTGAAGTCACCAAGAGTCAACCCCTGAGGACAGAGCAGGTGCCTCTCCTCTCACCCTCACACGTATCTTGGCATTCCTAGGGATGCTCAAGCAGAACGCATGCTGAACGAAGAGATCACCAAGAAAAGCAAGGGGCTTCTGCTGCTGCTATGAGCATTGACCTCAATAACGTAAAGAAAAATGACTCAGAAGAGCTAATGTGGCAGGAGAGAGAAGACCTAAAAAGCAACACAAGTTCAAAACACTGAGAATTAGCTGAGTTACTGTCTGGCAGAGTGGGAAAAGCAAACCTCAACTGCTGAATCGGTGCAGCGATAACATAGCGCTACTCCTCTTCAATAAACCCATTCTAAAATAGAGAGAATTTTGATAGAAGCTGCAGCAACCATCCCCAATTACAGCAAGAATTTAAAGTTTCCAGTTAAAGAAAAACACATATTGCAGCTATTAAACCAGCATACCTACAATGCACGCTTTACCAGTAACATCCTTAATGCATTCAAAGAGCTTCTAATTGCTTTGAAAACACAGCCCTAAGTAGTAACTTTGGAGGAAAAAGTTTATTTTAATTCATTCACTGTTAATATTTTGTATTATTTAAGATATGTATTGCATGCTTGGTTTCTAAACCCTATGTAATATTTGCATTTCAAAGCCTCCATGGTTCTATTTCTCAAGTGCAGTTCAAATGTGGAATCTGGAGACTTACAGGTAGCTCCAAACTGGAAGTTAGAGATTACTGTATATTGTTACCTCCAAGACAGCCAACAAATGATATCAGGAGCAGCTGTTTCCACAGCAGCAGCATCTTCAGTCACCTAAATTCACTAATTCTGGTTCAGTCTCAGGTGAATTGTATGTTTAGTCTTCCAGGTGCAAGGTTTAACAACCTGTTAAAAGAAGAAACATAGAATTGAGTCCCATGATGAACCCAAAGAACTGGCTTCCTTGTTAATGCAATTTTTAATAAATAAAAAGTTGACAGATCATCCAATGCTCCTCTTTTTTTCCTATGACTTAATTTTCAACAGAAGAATACATACATGTGTCACATTTAGGTATGTATATGAGATGTTAGAAGTTATATAATCCAGCAGGAGCAGAGTTGACAGGTAGATCAATTTTGTAGTTCCTACTTCTCACCAATCTCCAGCATTCATTTATTTGTAAGAAACAGTAGTTTTAAAGGAACAGAGAGTGCAATCATACACAAAGTAGTTTAATGCATTTGTTACAAGAACAGTTTGCATTGCACTTGCCTTGTATACACTGTGCTAGCAATAATCTGAACATGTGCAATAACTGCTTTATTAAAGCCACTTCTAAACCCGTTCTTTTTTGTTGTTGTTGTTTCCCATACTAGATCTGTACTCAATATGCATAGCAGCATTGCAGAAGTCTGAAGAGGAAGATCTAGCAACCGAAAAAACCACCAGTGAGCACATTGCACTTAAGCGCACCAGGTGTAATGACATGCTGTGAATTAATCTGCTAGCGTCCATCTCCACCTTTGTTACTGGCTAGATGATAAATGGTTTGTCAAGGTCTACTAGCCTGGATATGACATTGTTATTTTACTTTTATTTTTCCTAAGAAAGCTTCAAAGTAAATTTTCTGAAGTTGTATGACAACTGTGGCCTTTATAATTTGCGCATGTCACTTCCACAGCATTCTCTTTCTTCACAAGAAGGGTAGCTGGGCAAAATTTGAGGTTCTGCAGTACACAGAGCAGACCAAATAGTTCCTTCTGGAATTAGTCTACGGATCAACGCACAGAAATATTAAGGTCAAGAAAGCAACCATTAATTCTGAGGAGCCAAATCCGAGATGTCTGAACTTGATTTTCCCATGTGAAATGTATTTCACACTACTGTTAAAAGTTGCTAATATTTTTGTAAATCGGGTGTCTGAATTTCAAGCTAAGCGCCCAGAAAAGACCATGCACACCAATACATCCTCACTCCATGACTCACTAGCAGAATTTCAGGTCCCCAGGAAAACAGACAGCCTTTCACCACAAGAACCGTAATCTTTTTGCATCCCGCGATCCCAGCTCACGTGGGGTACGCTATCAGCTTCTGCAGCAAGGCACGTGGTGCTGACATCAGCATCCTCCCCTCCGTACTGTCAAAAGTATTGCTTTCTGATTTTTTTCATGCGTTTCCAAAACTGAAAATAAGCAAACCCAAAAACTCACATTTCTATCAAGTAACAGGTATTGATCACTCGGCAAGGATCTGCTACCAGCAAAGCTGGTACAAGAGGGAAGCTCTTGTAGGGCTTGCAATTACTACTGTAGGGGTACAGCAATTCCCAAGTACCTAAAAAAAAGTGAGGGGGGAATACCCCACCCCCAGGCTGCTCTCTGGATCAGACAGTTTGAGGGACTACACCCAGTTCTCAGAGTAAGATCTGAAGTTTATCATATGCAACTAAAATGTTACTGGTTTCCAAAAGGAGTCATGTAAGTACAGTAAATTCTGGTAAGTTTGCATGTTAAAAAACCCACAGCAGTGCTTTGGCAACATTATAATTCTTCCTTTCCTGCAGCCAAAAGAAAAAACAAAAAAAAAAAGTCACATACTGAGGAGATCACATAAAGGAAGGTATCTGTTTTCTGTCAGAACTGCAGTTCAAGACTTTTTTTTTTTTTTAAGAAACAAACCCAA
This sequence comes from Cariama cristata, assembly GCF_000690535.1. NCBI lineage: Eukaryota > Metazoa > Chordata > Aves > Cariamiformes > Cariamidae > Cariama > Cariama cristata. The sequence goes on from NW_009610973.1 coordinate 14,219, forward strand.
AAACCAAACAGAAAATGAGAAAAATACTTTTTGTTGAAACTGGCCACTTGGGATTGGTCATTCCCTTCCCTGTGTTTCCAAGGGCCACCTGCAAACCCTTCTCCTAAGGAAGGTTGTCCGTGGGCAGCCAGGGACCAGAGGCAGGACAATCAAACCCCCATCCAGGACACAGCCCTGGCTGCGCTGCTTGAGGACCACCTGCTCCCGCAGCCATCAGAAGCCACGTCTGTGCCAGCGCCACGCCAGCCTGGTGCAGGAACATCTCAGGACAGCCCCAGTTTTGGGCTGCAATGCTAAATCCTGCCTAGGCATCATCACCCCAGCCCATGGAAACCAGCGACTTTATAGCTGCAATGTTTGCCGTGAGCAGCAAGGATAGCCAGAAGGGCAGGAAGGGGAGAGGGGAGGAGGTGGAGTAGCAATACTAAAGTAGGTCACTCTTATATGTCAGCTTTCTTGCAGTCTTACAAGGAAGGCAAAAAAAAGAAATAAATGGAAAAGCTAAATTAATTTGATTTTGTTCTTTAAGCGCTCTGGGCAAAGCAGAACATGATAGATCCACTTCAGGCCAGAAAAAAGTGCTTTGGTAGAAGCTAAAAGAAATTGAAAAGTTTTATACGTGTGTATAAAAATCATAAAAATACATCCCAACCTCAGCCTGCACTATATTTTAATAAATTTCAATATCTAAGAGAGAATGGTAGTTACCAGCTAGCTAACCTTGTAAGATTTATATTAGTTTAAATGCTCCATTTCTCTCTGTTCTGTAAGGTTTTGCTAATCTAGGATCTATTCCTCAACACCCAAAATTTCATCTTTGAAACATGACACTTAGTAGCATTCAAATTTATAGTTGTAAGCCAGATAAACATATGCTCAATAACAGGTCACTTTGTTACAAAGGAAGCCGCGAATTCATACACACACTGATTTAACACCACGCAGACACCAAAGTATAAAATTCTTGAAGTTTTTTCTCAGTTCATTGTTGTGCAACAGCCTTCCCATTAAAGAAAAGAAGCTAAAAGGAGGTTTTCTCTGCTGATGTGCTGCCAATAGGTACATGAAGGGTTGCAAAGCACAAGGCCCACCATAGGCCCACCATGCCCTCCTCTTCGGCACCGAGGTCACCTCTGCCAAGTCAGAGGATGTTTTTAGGCTGTTTATAGATCCTCGGTGAATATTTGTCACTGGAGTAAGTCTGTCGCTTTGAAATTGCTTCAGAAATCAAGTACTGAGTACCACTGCAGTACAGCTTTACCATAACCTTCTTTAAAAAAAAAATATATTGTATTCATCTAAAAATTAGATCCTCAAGAGGTACAGACAAAAATCCATTGTCTTAGGTTGCAGTGAGTTACTTTTCATAATATACATACTCCAATTATCTAGCACATGGACATAATCTGTATCAAAGCTATTCACTGCCAATGCAGGAATTCAAAATCAGATGACAATACTGAGCATCTCTGTCACCGTCAGAGCTCCTAGATAACCCTGCTCATTTTTCAGATCATCAACATCCAGAAAGAGGCAAGGAAGAGTACAAAAAAAAAAAGGTCCCAACTCCTTGCCATTTGATTGTAATGTTTCAAGTATGTCACACCTTACAAATGGAGAGTAATGTAATATTAATAGCAAAGATAATTTTACCTCCCACTCCTCTTGCAGAAGCAAAGGGGCAGATCACATCATTTTGGTGCTTTTAGAAATAAATGGACTTAAATTACCTCCACAGAAATTCAGCACTTTGTATGTAAAGGCCAGAAAGGATAAAGACATGCAGGACCTGCTGTGGTCGGAATATATGGTAAAGAAACAAAGAGTAATACTCACAGAATACGTAAAAAGAAATATAAACACGTTTTTAAAATTACAATGCTTCCTAGTATTAGACAGTACTCCGGCTTCAGGAGAAGCCAAAGATATTTCAAAACAATAAGAAAGCAAACCTGTGAAGTGGTTAAAAAAAAAACAAAACACACAAAACACCACAAAACACCACACACAAACAGATTTCACTTCTTTATTATACATTTATTTGACTTTCAGAGCTAAGTAAATTCTCATGAGTTCCTCTGAGGAGTCTGCTGAAGACAACCACAGGATAGCAAGAAATAAAGAACACTAGCCAAGCAAATTATGTAGGATGAAAGCACACACTTCCAAAAAAAATTCAACTTGATTTTTCTTCCTTCAAAATTAGCTTTCTAAAACCTATGCACTTTCAGATCATATAATATAGCAAGTGATGGACAAGAAAGTCTGAAAGAAATAGAAAGTCTGGGAAAGGTTCAAGAGTCAGTAATTTTATTCAGTGACCTTAATTTTTACTACTCATAGTCAAGTGCAAAAGCAGTAGTTCCCCAAAGGTAGAATTTTTATTTCTATATATAGAAATGGAACTTGTCAGATCTGGCTGACGAGGTCAAGTTAAACTTTGAGCTGGAGGAATCTGTAGCGTCACTGAGTCTAACTTAATCAGAAATTCCTGGAATTCAGGAGAGCTACAGCGACCTAGAACTTGTTTTTCTGTATTGATCACAAACCACAAAACAGAAAATAAAGTGATATACTGACACTAGAGGTCAGCATATCTTTGCAAAGGGAAAGAACTACCAGAAACTCATCTTGATAAATTATGAGATTAACACTAGTTAATGATAAAGTCATCTCCATAGGGCATCATAAAAATGACATGTACTGATTAGCGTGGAATACCTCTCAGCAACTTCAAGTAGCCCACGGCTTTTTGTTTTCCATTTGGCAAAGGGGCAGGAATATCTATTTCTCATTTCCCTCAAAATGAAATTACTAGCTGTGAAAAAGTTACCCAAAATACTTTGTTTCAATGAGGAACACCTATATGGTGGACAGTTATCTGCCACATCACTGAATCAAGTCAAGTCTCTGCCTCTTGTTTTCCATCCTCTAAGACCGATGAGAAGCAGTGCCATGATGAAAATATTCTAACTTTGTATGGTAACTACACACCTACTTTGCCATGCTTCGGGAGGGGCACGCAAAGCTACAATTGTAGGCTTTTGAAAATCCAAATACAACAAACCACTGTAAAAGTACTATATTTGCACATAATTTATCAGGCTGGTCTTTCTCTAATACTAGCTAATCTCTAGACTTCGCTTCGATACCAAGATAGCCCAGTTCCCTGGGATCTGCCTCTGTTGAGATGAATCCAAAAGTGCTAAAGGTATATGGAAATACCAAGTCAAGGGCAGCCCTATCCAATGCCAGAGTTGACCATAAATTTTGTTGTTGTTTAAATTTTTTAAAAAGTCAAACTTATATCTGTTATTAGTTCCATTGATGCAGACATGGTGCCAGCTCAAGATGACAGCTCAGAAGGGGTTTCTGTCACTTGAAGGAAATAGTTAATTCAACTCTGACATCATCCAAATGGGCAAATCCAGAGATTAAGGTATTTGAGTAATTTAATATTACAGATTGGAAAGCCTTCAAAAAAACAAAACGCAGA
>NW_009610974.1:0-12482 GCF_000690535.1 Cariama cristata
CACCCCACACTGCATACCCCATACCACACTCCCCACTCCCCACACCTCACACCATGCACCGCACAGCCCATGTGCCTCTTTGTAAAAGTGCCTTAGGTTGTTATAACTCCTTTTTCTTCTCCTACAGGAATAACCTCTGCCTGTACAACAGCATTTATCACGGCATAGTTTAAAGAGCATAACTTTGGGATGAAAGCAATTCCCTAGGCACTTCAGCCAGATCAAAAAACAAAAAAATCTGCCTGCCTCTATTCATTCCCACTCTGAAATACTTCTGAGGATCTCCAGATTTTAAAAGGAGAGGCCCACTGAAGCCCATCCTCAGAAATCTAGTCCTGAAAGCAGGGCTTAAATATTTGAATCACTGAAACACTCAGTTGTATTAGAGCCAGTATAGATAATTTTCAAAGTAACATTTGCCTTTTTAAAAAAATGTGGCTTACAAATACAAGAAACAGAGTAGGCTCAGACATATGAACACATACTGTTATGGCACATATGGTAAGAAGAAAAGTTTAAATACCCCTGTTTAACGAATAGTGGGTTAGAAGTCCTGCCAACAGAGTCTTCATATTGTTATTGTTAATAACTCTCATTAGTTACTAGCTGGTGTATGGCATACTGCAGGCAGAGACACACACCAGTTTACACACTGGTTATGCTCCCTATGCTTGTGTTGTATGCTGCTATATTTTGTGTTTTGTACTTGGACGCCTTCTATCCAGATCGGCTTGCTTTCTGAATATCAGCCCAAAACATAATGCTTGGAAGAATTTATCTGACCCTCTATTTCTACCGATGGATAGCCGAGGCACTGATCATCAAATACCGCTCTCTCCCATCGTGTGTTTGTTATAGCCCAATTTCTCCTCTCCACCTTTGGCAGAAGGATGTACGCACACTTCTGCTTTGTTTGCTCGTTATTTGGGTTGTCCACCTCTCAGGTTTAAGCTTCCCTCTCGCTGGTGGCTTTAACCACGTCAGCGCTGGCAGAACGGACGGTCCCAGCCGTACAAATCTGCCGGGCAGCGCTGGGCCAGGCCAGGCACTGGCGGCTGCTGGAAGGGCCAGTGCGGATCCCGCTCCGCGGCTCTATCCCTGCAGCCGCCCCTGGTCCGGAGCTCATCTGACCTTGCCAGGAGCGGAGCACCACAGAGCAAAATGAATTATTTTGGGGCCACTCGAACAATCTGGAAGTGTCTCAGGGAGGTGTGAGGGCGGGAGGAGAGGGGCAGGCCCAGGCGGCTGCACCTCAGAGAGGCCGGGAGAGAGCGGCACCGGCCCTTTCGGCAGGAGTCAGCGGGGTGCGAGGCTGGGTCAGCTCGTCCGGCCTTGTCCTCCGTACAGCCTGTAGCTGTAAATAACAGAATTAATACTCTGCATTGTTGGCGGCCGCCCTTTTCTGTTTCCTCAGGCAGCAAAAGGCTGGGAAATGTTTGGGTTTGTTTCACTCCAGACAGACCAGCACAATCACAGCCCACAACAGTGAAACCCCACAGAAAACGTTGTCCCACCGTGCTGATTTGTAACCCAGCTAAGGAGGGGACACCCCAGCACCCACTCACAAGCTTTCTCGGAATTTCTCGCGTGTTTTTTTGTAACTGAGTCAAACGAGGAGACCTCAAGGCAGCTCTGGGAACCCAGCCTGCCCTGGTCCCGCGGGTGGCCAGGGCTTCAGACTCTCCCTGCTCCCTCGGCAGCGGCAAAGTCAGAGTTACACTGGAGGAAACCACCACTTTGGTTATCAGACTTTAAAATTCTGACAGTTCACGAACTGCCTGCAAGGAGATATTTGATCGCGCTGGAAAACGGGTGTTTCCTAAGGTATTACTCATTACAACCGTCATTAATCCTTTGGGTCAGCGGTGGGATTTTTAAATTCAATGCCAGGGCACCGTATAGCGGTTCCTAGATTAAAGACTTGTACAATTTTTGATCACCAGCTTAAACACCTTGAAGTAAAGCCGCTTCACCTTCTAGAGTTGTTCGGCCTTGTGTTACGTCCCCAAGTGGAGGGCCCAAGAAGCCTAAGTGATTTCTAACAGCAACAGAGCCAAGCGCGCTTTGAGTGCAGACATCCTAGCCCTGCATTTTGAAGCTGAGCACTTTGGACTGTGAATGTGATCTCTGTCTAGTGATTGCTTCCCATTCATCTCAAGCCGCCCTGCCTCTGTTAGCTCTCCACCGGGTCCCTGAATCATGGGCTGAAATCTGAATTTTAAGGAAAGAGAAAGCAAAAATAAAGCAGCAATTAACTTACAACATGAGGATATAGGTACGCTGATAGCCAGAATGATCCAGGCAATGTCCATCTTGCTGAGACAGATGGTTGCTCTGTGCTGGGGTTTGTCCCCCTCGGTGACATGGGAGATGTTCCCTTGCACCCCGGGTTTCCAGGTCCCGGCAGGAACCAGTCTGTTTAGGAAGTTCCCGGTGGCGGTGGAGCCAGCTGTGGAAATGGAGCCGGACAACCTCGTGGCAGGCGCTGCGGAGAGAGCGCTGCCCAGCAAGGTCGCGTTAGTCACCGGGCCGTGCTGCGTTGGAGCGGGGCCCTCGGGGTCTCCCGCTGCCGGGGAGGAGATGCTGACATCGAAACTGGTCTGAACCGAGTGACCCGCTGCTGCTGTTGCGGATCCAGGGCCAGCAAACAGAGGGACATTTGTACTGAGATTCAAGGTTACCCAAGAGTTGTTTTTGCTCAGCATATCCCATACGCCGTAGTGGGTGGGTTTAAAAGGCACCGACACTGCTTCAGGATCAGTTGATGGCCCAGCAGTTGTGGTGGCAAAATCTGCCTCCTGCACTAGCTCGGCCCCGTCCCCTCGCTCTGCTTCCCTAAGGCTTCCCGAGGCGTGGCGGTGGGGAGAAGGGTCTGTCTGTGTAGTTCTTGCCAGCCCCGTGCCATTCGGGTTGCTGGCCGATGCGGTCTGGGACTGAAAGGGGTGGTCTGTGAAAGGGCTCCTCAGGGCAGGGAAGGGAGAGTGCAGGGTGGTCTTTAGGTAAGGCTCCGAGGACTCTGTGAAGTTGCCTTTGAAGACCTGGAATATTTTCCCCTTGGGGCGAGTCTGTCCCGAGTACAAAGCACTCTGGTTGTATAAATGATACGTTTCCTTTTTGCCGACGCGAGGGTCGCTCGCTCGCTTTTGCCCAGTGGAAGGGGTTTTCTCCGCCAGGCTGACGGGATGGGGGATGGCGCGAGCGGACGTGGGAAGGGGCTCTGTCGCGTGGTGGTCTTTGTGGCGAGGTGGTGTTCCCATGGCTGTGGCGGTAGTAGTGTCCATCGGGAAGCCCTGAGAGGAGGAGACAGTGGGAGACAGTACCTGAACAGAAAACACCAGCTCTTCTGTCAGTGCCAAGATCAGTAGAACACCTGGAAGGAAAAAAAAAACACAGAGAGAGGGTGAGACACCGGGGAGGGACCAGCGGACAGGGAACGGCACGGCTTGGACGTCTGGCAGGAAGGAATACCATCCACGTTCTGCAGAAGGACAGAAGAGTTAGCATCCAACTTTGTCGGCTTCTCTGAGAAAGGAGGAAGAGAAAGGAAAATCCACAGGGGCTGGGGTGGCCTTGTGGCCGTGGGAGCGGTGAGGTGGGAACGGGAAGGTGGCAGGGAACCTCTGCAGCAAAGGGAGAGAGGAGCTTGGGGTATGGGCTCAGGCTTTGAAGCGCCACAGGCAGGTGATTTCCCCGCAGAAGCCACAAAGCATCCTACTCTTTAGGTGTCGAAACAAAAGACGTTTTCAATTTCCTTTTGGCCAGGAGGCCTCTAGAGAATGTCCGCATCATTATGGGGAACCTTAGTCTGCTCGTTCTTTTGGCTGTAAAATCCTAAATTTGGCTGCCTCCAGCCTTGGATGCCATTAAGCAATCTGGTTTTTGAGAGAGCAGCTGCTCAGCCCTTGCCGAAAATTAGGTCAAGAAGGGATGTCTGATCAGAGGGCTTCCTGGGTTATATATGCTGTCCTTTACTTAGCAACTTTGGAAGATCTAGTCACTTATTTTAGAGTATGAAATGGGGAAAATCTCCAAATGTTAAAAATGAACAAGAAAAAAGAGCTATCGTGGCCATTTAAAAAAGCCATGTGATTGTTAGGGGTCTGACTCAAATCTAGCACAACCGCCCTTCGCACCCATATACAAATGTTTGGTTGTAACCTGTTCTCTGCTCACAGGAGCTGTGGGATTTGACAGTGTGAAATTTGCCTCCCGCCACCCTCTGTAGCGCACAGCATTTTATGAGGTGCCCGATTCTCACTGCTGGGAACATCAATTCTTCCATTTATTCCTAGTCCGGATAATGGACACGGGCAGCTGCAGTAGCATAAGCCTCCCCGGGATGCAGGGCTAACACACTGTGAGTTAGCGTGACCTGCAGGGACCACATCAATCACACGTCAACGTTTCCATATGTTGAAGCTGTCGAGTGTGACGTGGATCTCTGCCCACTAGGAAGCACACGGAATAAATCCATCTTGCACGGTCCACCGAGCATCCTCAGCTGGCCCCAGCAGCACTGTGCTAGTGCAAATTTCAACCAGCGGTGTCAAGGTGAAAAAAGTTGTCACAGTCTTAACGAATCAGGGAGACGAGTTCTTCAAAGCTGCAGGATTCCAAACTGGGCAATGACCACCTTCCAGCCAAGACGGCGGAGCACCTTCCTGCCCCCTTCTCCACCCTTCCCAGGCTTGCCAGCTCTCTCTGTGAGCATCCTTATGCCATTAATTCTACCCTACTTGGAAATATCTGTTATGGGCACCAGCAGGAAAGGAAGACAGAGGCTTGGAAGAACGAAAGCGGATCTCTGATTAGGTGTCTCCTGGGCCCCAGGGCTCTGTTGCAGGTTGGGCAGATGCAAACGCCATGAACTATGTTTATTCTGAATCCTGTGCACCACTCACACCCATTCGCAAGCAGTGCAATACAGGTAGCAAAAACTCACCAAAGGAGCAGTGCCTGTTCCTCTTACCCAGCTAACTGCTCTGCTTTCATCACTGACCATCATTTCTGGACCACAACGGCGCAGAGCTCTGCAACCAACAACAGTCACCTCATCTTGCCCCCAGCAGCCTCTTGGTACTTCACAGAGTGTCCAGAAGATGAAAACCCTGACTGGATAACGTAGTGAGAGCCAACTACAAGCAATGCACTTTCCACTGCCTGATGCTAAAATTGGCTCTTGGTTTGTTTTTTTTTTTAATTTCTGAAATAAATATCTCTGCCAAATAAACCATCATCTGGGATACTGTGTCCCAGTTCCTAGCCAGCCACAGACAATATGCTCTTAGCAGAACACCTAGTCAAAGACAAAAACATAAGTCTGTACACTGAGATGCAACCAGGAGAGCAGATCGTGCTGTACTCGTGGAGCATCACTCTTGGAAACGAAAGGCAGGAGTTATCTCCACATTTTTGGCAGCATTTATTCTGAGGTCAAGGTCAAAGCAGATATTCTAGTGTCCATATGGCTAATATTTCATGCCAAGACAAGTTGCTGCCGCAGAACAAATTCAAAGAGGAAAGGATGACAATTTATTTTGGATTTGGTGTGTGGAGATAATGTTTCAGGAACCTTTAGGCCTACTGTTCTGAGCACACAAGATAAAGTGCACTGGCAGATCTTACAAGACGCTAGATTATAATGATGGTAATGCCTGCTAAAATTTTTCGATGTTCTTGGCGTAACTACTTTCTCTCACACCTCACCTGCAGAAGAACATGTCTATTGGGTTAATGTTTTTCTCCAGGATATTCCTTAAGGAACAAGGAAGCCGTCGGCTTTTCTGCATATTGTGCCCTGGGGTTAGAAACCCTGCTCTTTGGCTAAAAACCTACCTAATATCCATCTCCGCTTCTTGAAATACTGATAAATCAGCAGCCTGCTGCGATAAAGATTTATAATCTCTCTGGGGCAGTCTGTTGTGGTAGGAGGTCACCACACATCAGGCACGGGAAGCCAGATGCACTTAGCTAGTACCTTTAGGTGGCTTGTGAAGTATGAATAATTATTCAAAGGAAATACTACGTCAGAAGTAATTTATCGGGCAATAAACAATAAGCCCCATGACATTTGGCTGTCTCAGGCTGTGGCAGTCAGGTTTTGCTCATCTGCTAGACTCCCTTTAACAGCCTCTGCAGAGCCACTGTGGCCCCACAAGCTACAGCTTCTTAGGGCTTTTTTTTACTGGTTGAATGGACCACAGTAACTCCTTCGGGTACTCATCTGTACCCCTAACTACTGAAAAAATACTCAGCTTAGTAGATCATTGTAAAAATAGCCAGTGCTCTATATTTAGGGAGAACCAGCTGATAATAAGGGCTTCACAGTGGGCTTCGCTGGCCCTTTTAAATGGAATAAATTTGCTTTATAATTGATCAACAGCCAACTGGAAAGCAAAAGTAAAGCTGGAATTGATATTTTCAGATGCTCTGCATCATCACCTAACATGCTCGGGCTGGATCTGTGGTGACCCAATTGCCCAGAGCTCCCGCTTACTTTTTTATCACTTGTGGATATGCAACGTCTTACAAAGTGGAACTCTTATTGAGGTCCCTGCTATTACACCGCCCTGTTTGGACACTTTGGCTTAAGCCGAGGAAAATGATATTCTGAATTTCTCTACTAAGGCACAGGAGGCATTTGTCACAGAAACGGACTTAAATGACCCCTTCAAATTTCTTCCCTTCCCAACCTCTCTCTCTGCTTCACAAAGGCACCCGCGCTGAGAAGAGGGCCGTGGTGGGTACGCCGCCAATCGGCCCCACGTGCCCCAGTTGACCCTCCATCAGACTACCACTGAAAGGAAATCTCCTGGTTGCTATCAAGTTGTCACGGCCAAAGTTTGGATATCCCAGGTGAGATGGTACATAGCAGATGTTCCTGGTCAGTTCAAAGCGCAGTCCTGCAGCCCTTTACCAAAATCCTTCAGTTTTGGCTGCCTAAGACTCTTAGGACTGATCTTACTTGGAGCGTGAGCCCTCTGAGGTCAGGACTGGCGGGCCTTACTATCTGCCGGCGTGATGGTAATGCAGACTGATGGAAGCACATTATAGCAAATAATAATAATTAACTGTATTTTCAAAGGTCAGTTCACACCATTAAGTTTTTTCACAAAGGGCCATTTCTAAGGTATAGGAGCTCATGCTCAGCAGGGGTCAAACTGGTTAGGCTTTTAAATGCTGTGTGTCAAATTCCCACATTTGGACTCTAATTTTATGACTACATTAAAACCATTCAACGCTAATGAGAAGGCTGATGGACCTGACGTCTCCGCGGTGTGAACTGTGTCATCCTGTGGTCTTGCATAGCGCACCAAGAAGGGAATATTAAGCACTGAATGAATTAACTCAAGGATGAAGCACAGCAGAGTGACAGCAGGGTGGGCGCAGAGTGTACCGATGTGCATTTAGCCATAAAACTCCTTCCTGACAACATGGTGCAATGGTTCAAATCTCAACAGGAGCTCCCTGCGGTGCTTCTTCCCATCGCACACTCACACAAGGAGTCCCGAAGTGGTGTGCACAGTTGTGTACGTGAAGAAAATGAAGGAGTTCCTTTACAGCAATGTTTTAAAAGGCTGCGATTGATGTCCTCAGCAAGTCTCAGAAAAGTTGGGGCTTAGGAACATTTTGCTTTTCCAAACTATGAAATCCACAGGGTCCTACCGTTTGGGAACTTCCTCACGACCCCTTTATTTGCACGCAGGAGGCAGAACTGTCTCCCTCCAAACCAGAAAAAACAAAGCGATTTGGGCCCCAGCAGCTGACCTTCTTTGACTTTTATCTCCAGGCCTGGGGAGTCCCCGCTAGGAGCCAGTGCCCTGGCATAAGACAACATCAAAAGGCTTCATTTAGGAGTTAAAACTGCCTGGCGCTGCCTTCATTTAGGAGTTAATATTGCTGGGACACTTGATGGGCACTTAGAGGACAGCCTTTTTGCATGACATGGCAGAGCAGGCGTCTGGCCGTCGAGTCAGCTCACGGGTTCGGTCTCCCCGAGCACCCCCTTTAAACAACACAAATTTACGTAACTTCTGATCTAAAGCCTGCGGAAAGCTTCCCAACGACTTTAGCGGGCTTTGGACCAAGTCCTAATTGCCAGAGATACAATGGAAACTTCTGAGCTGCACATTTGCATTTTCTACAGCAAACAAATGTGCGCAATGAGCTCAGTCTGGTGTTTGACCCCTTCTGGCCTCTGCTACCTTGGACCTGGCAGCAAGACAAACAGAGTCACCCTGAGCAGTACCTGGCAAACATTTCTGCTCCAGGAAGAGCTTTTTGTGCGGAGACCTACCGCCGGACTCATTATTTCAGCTGCCGTGGGCGAGGGAAGCAAAGGGAGGGAGCCATCCTACAAAGGACCATTATCTATGGACCCAGAGCTTGGGCGCGCAGGGGCAGTCTATGGGATGCTGAAGTCTCTCGGTGTATCTAACAGTCTTGACTTACTAACAGTGAGAGAAGGTTGTGCAAAACCCCGTCAGAGCAACAGCAATGTTATTGCAATGAAAGCTTTCTTCACGACACTATTAACTTCTCACGTGTCTCTCGTAAAACCTAAAATGTTACGGGGAGCAAAATGAATCTCTAATAGACGGAAATTGTGCAGAAAGTACACATTATTACTTTTGTTATGGCCATTTTTGTTGCGGTCATTTCTTTGTCATCTGTCAAAGTAATATGATTTTCACTCACAATAAAGCAGCCTTTGTACAAACAAAGAGTTAAGCAAATTTCATCTCCATGGTCGGTGGCAGAACTGAGCGAAGAAAAAGTAGGTTGCTCTGCGTAGACAAATTTCTCTTCCCTGCCTGTCTATCAGTCACTGTCATGCCAGAACTCCCAGATGTTAACTTACAAGTTATTGTCTGTTTTCCCTTATAAGCATTAGACAGAGCAATCAACCCCAACTTCGTCACACAAGGTATTAATTTGGTAAAACGCAGGGAACGCGACACACAGAGTAACATCAGCTCTATTCGCAGTAACAGAAAACAGCGGCAGCAGAAGCTCTGGACATCCCACGTACAAACACAAAGTAAGCAGCACTCGCTGACGCTCCCTGTGCAACAACAGTAACGGTAGCCACCGTTTTCATGTGGCAAGGCGTCCTGGTCCTTTAACGACCTAAAAACCACTGCAGAACGCTGTTATTGCCTCTAAGATGTACTTCCATCACAGACTTTGAGAGAGTAAGCCAGTAAATCAAAATGAATTTCTGGTGCCCCAGGGAGTTCAACAGGACCGTGTCGTGCAGCCGCAGAGCCGGCAGCTCCCAATTCATTCTCGCGCTGCACTAGAGACCTGCAGATACTACGGGAATAGGTGCTTTAGAAACGCTTCAGATCCCCTAGTCAGCTAAATATATACAGACACCCGAGCTGTTGAACCTCGTGAAAAGGCTCGCTGACAATCTAGGACAACAGTAATTACCAAGAGGAGGGTAATAAACAGAGAGAGCCTGACTCTAGCTGCTTGTTCAAGGTAATCACTTACCTGAAAAGAACATTTGGACTTGTCAGCAGACATCCTCACCTGCTCACATCGCACAGATTTGGAAGCCGCATCCCTCAGCAGAAAAAGGAAAAAAACGTATCTTCTCCCTAAGGAGGCAGCTGAGCTGCACGCAGGGAGTTGCTGTTATTGTTGGAAGCGGTTTGGAGGAATGAGGAGAGAGGCAGCCCCGGCAGGCGTGTCTGGCGGGGCTGCGCAGCGAGAGGGCTCGCTCCTCTACAGAGTTCCTTCGCAACTGCAAGGCAGGATTACTGACCGAGCCAGTCCCCCTCTCTGCCAGCAGATCGAAGGGCTGCTTGGTATTCCAGCTTGGTTTCCCATCAAGTCCAGATACAGTTTGTCTGACACGGGTCTATTCAGATGCCAGAGGATTGCTGGCAGTTCTCGTTTTCTGGGAACAAAACAGCAACAAGCACCCCAGCTGCACGCCCTTGTGAGGCTGTTCAGTCCCCGTTTCGAGGCAGAGTGCCCTCCCTCCGGCACCGCCGCTCGCTTTTTGTGTGTGGATGGATTTTACAGATCTACCTCCTGCTTCTGTACCTCCACCTGACTTGCCACTTTGTTCACTTATCTCTAAGGATACTAATATTCCCGTCAGAGGAAAATAGGGGGAATGAAATAGTGATCATCTTCTCTCCCTCTCCTTCCCTGGCATCGAAACGCGCGTTCTGTATTTTATTCTTCACTCCTCAGTGGTGAATGGGCAATTTCTGCTTTGTAACCAGAAAGAAGTCCACAGATCCTGTGATTCCTAAAGCCATAATCCTGCCTCCCTTCTTCCATTTCTTCTTTTCTCTGTTTCTCTCCTTCTCTCCAGCACAGCTGGCTGGCTGGGAGAACTCACCGCCCGGGGAGCACAAAGCTGTGCCCTCTGCAGCCAACTACCCACGCCTCAAAGGGCACGGGGAAACGGTAAGAGAGCAACAAGTCGGGGGCTTCTTGAGAGCAGCGAGGAGCCCCCAGGAGTCCGAGGGCAATCCCCACGGCTCAGCCTCCGGTTCAGAGTCTCTGGTGTATCCAGGGCTGCTGCAACAGCCCGAGCAGTTTGTTATACAGCCTCCTCACCAAATTAATTCCTCCTATTTTGCTAGAGAGAAAAGCCAGTTCCTTCTTCTCTCTTATCCTACCAGGTGAGAAGATCTTCCTTTTTTTCAGGCCTTGGATACAAGCATGTTGCAGCCAGACTTCTTTTTCGACGCTGTGGCCAAATCAGAAGGGAATGATGCTGTGACAATAGGTTTGAGGTTCGGCAGCACTGACGGCTATGGGGCCTCCGACAGTGACCCCAGCACTGATTTTTGGGGACTGAAGTCCCTACCAGGAAGGCTAGGCGGGTGGATATATTATATCACAAGGCTATTTTACCCCTAGTTACACAAACTCTTGTTTTCACAGCCATGATCATTTCATGGAGAACACGGAAAGACAGAGTAGAAATAATAAGCTTAAATCTGCTTTGCATTTTTGTGCTCTTGTGCTGATGCTCCTTTTCTCCCTGCCATTCACACTTCACTTTTCACCCTTACTGTTTCCACTCTCAAGGTTTTTCTAAAGAAAGATATTTAGTGAGTTATAAAAAAAAAAAAAATTGGTCTTTACAAATATCAGCTTGTTTAGCAGTTTCTAGAACTCAGGGCTGATTAAGAGCTTGCTGCTGAAACAATGATTTAGCACAAAGCTGCAGCTGGCGTAACAAGAGAACCATGCCACGTATTTTAACCTTTGCTGGAGGATTTGCCACATCTGTAAGTAGTAACTCACTACAGATTTCTTCCCTGGGTGCTGTCATGGATGGAAACATATGGCTCAAACCTGCAGAGACCGGCGTCTGGAATTTCAGATGAAAACTCGTCATAAGGACAGAGGCTCTGTGCGTTCCCTCGTCCAAAATGACGTGGAACAAACCAAAAATAATTTTAAAAGCACATGAGTGTTTCTTGGTCTGACAGCTCCCCCCCCACACACATACAAAGCTTGTCCAGCCCCAGCTTTGCGAACGCACATCCCTTCCTTTCCAGCCTCTACTTGGCAGCAGTTTTTGTTGGCAGGATGCTGTTGCCAGGGGAGACAGAAAGGATGTGCAGCTGGCTTTTCTTTCACCTGCACTTCGTGCTGCTGATCCTATTTATGTTACTGCAGAACCTTTGGCTTTTAAGAGACCTAGCGTCAATGTCAGCAGACCTTTTGAAGCGTTTTGACAATGACACAAATAGCCGTAGCCTCTGATGCAAAGCTTAAAATAGGATCTTGTGAAAGGGAGGATGTAGTTGGTGTCACAGATGCTGACTCAAGCAAGGGTATCCATTTCACAAGCGGCAATAAGAAGGGGGAAAGGAGAATTCAAAGCCATCTTCAAAAGGTTTCTGACGACTCCCCAAAACGGTGAGTAACTTCAGACACGTAAAAGTTGCAGGCTTAGTCTAAGGTAGCCGTGGCTCTCACAGGCAACTCAGCCCATCCACAGATTGATTAGTACCCCAGAGAGCCATTACCAAAAGAGGTCACACTGAGGATGATGAGCTTTACCTAGATGTCCAGCTTTCAGGTGACGAAAATTAGGGGAGAGGAATCCCACCTCGTATCCTTCTATCTATTTAGGTGGCATCATCATAAAGCAAACCAAGGATTTGGTTAGTACAATAAAGGGATAAATAAAAGTGATATTTGAAAAGGTGAAATGTAGTCTCTATATTGCGGTACTTCCCAGGAGAGGAAATCCCACTGCTTTGGACATTCAGAGCCAGTTTCAACTGAACACCAAGCAATAAGCCTTAGAGAGCAACGCTCCGTTGGTACGAAGAGTGGACTAGAGCAAGGCCTGGCAACCCTTCCACAACAAGGTAGCAGGAGGCATTTTTCTTTCCTGTATTAGAGGGAAGGTGAGCAAGCGCTAATTCAGCTGAAGCTGGGAGCTGCTGCCTCTCAAAAAACCAGCGTGCCACTGATCAGCCGCACCTGACCCCGGC
>NW_009610974.1:12503-16165 GCF_000690535.1 Cariama cristata
CTGCTGAACTGGAGAGCGGCAGGTAGCGTGAGGAAGTAGGAGCCGCTTCTTCATGTATAAGCCTTTTTCCAAAAAATCACAGCTCCGAGTCCTGCTGCACGCCTTTCAAAATCCCCCCCTTTGCAGTTGGAAGTAACCAAGTCAGAGGCTTTTGATTCCAGCACCAGATGATACGTCTTTTCGAAACCCAATTTCTTCAGGACTCAGCCTCCAGCTCTAAGTAATTTACACCGACTTAGCTATCAATCAAGGATGCTTATTCTAGACTCAGGATACTTGTTCATTACAGCACAGTCATTCTGAGGTTGCCTTTTCTACGGCAACATTTATAGGAGCAGGCCGTCCGTCCCTCCGTCTGTCTTCCCCAGGAACTGCTGATCCATGGCTGATTTCAAATACTGTACCACAGGGCATGACAACTGGTGAGGAAGCAGAGCAGAGCACCCTACTCGTGGAGATCCCTCTCCTTCGACGACGCAGACCTTTTTTTCTCTACTTGCAAAAGCCGTGCTTAAAATCTCCAGCTGCAGGTAAACGCAGACCTTTTTTTTTCTCTACTTGCAAGAGCCGTGCTTAAAATCTCCAGCTGCAGGTACAGAAATGTTGATACTGCAGCCAGAAGGGCTATCATAGCTATGCATAGGCTGACTAACTTCTACAAACCCTGAAGGTATTTCAGTCATTTCATCTGTTCACTGGAAGTAATTTGGATGATTTATTACTGATGCCCCCTTCAAACACATTATCACCTCCAAGTGCCTGGTTATCCTTGTGCTTCATCTCCAATGAGAGCTTGTAATGAGGGGCTTGCACTGGTTTGCTATGGGAGCAGGTAACACACCATTAGAAAGGAACTACTATATTTACCTGCAGGAAAGCTTTCCTCTGATGTTTTGACCAGTGCCCAGTTGAAGGAAGAGGGACACCGTGCCTCAGAGTGAGTAAATGGGAACGGAGACGGGGTGGGGGGGCTTATGCAGTCATTCACCATCTCGGTTTATCGCCTGGTCAAGTGAGACCCAAACCAGGTCAGGATCAAAGGCGTCAGCATCTCCAGTATGGGGGACCGGCTACTGGTTTGGGGGTACAAAGGGTCCGATTTCGAATGGGAATAATTCCCAAAGTGGACTTGGGCTATACAAGGTAGTGAGAGTTTCCAAGCCCAGATTTTCTCCTGTGAGCACAGCTCAAGAATGTAAGGTTACACATAAATCAGTCAGAAAGGCTGCAACGTGCTGCTCTTATTGCCCGCTGGCTTAGCCAGGGCTAGCAAAGCCTCTGGAGTGGATGTAAGGTTGCCAGGGGAAGAAGTGAGCTGTTCCTTCTCATTTCTGTTCATCCTTCCTACGGACTGGCGACAGCTTTCTTTTGCCTTCTGGAACCGAAGTTTGTATCGCCTCTTAGCTGTCTTGAGTCAGACCTGGCTCCAGCTAAGGCTGATTTCAGAGTAACCTGGACGTTCACCATGGCCCAGCCGCACTGAGCCGCATGGGTGCCCCGTCACCCGCTCTTCAGGGAGGGCTGGTGATGGCCCCAGGGGCTCAGAGAAGCCCCTCCACAGCCTGCAAACAACGGAGGTGCATGCCTGAAACTCCGGAGCATCAGGGGTGGGTGCTGCGTTAGGACATGCAAAGGTAAGGGGGAAAGGTCAAATTCCCTTCTTGAAAACAGCAGCTGCTCACTGCAGAGACGAAGAAAGGGGTTTTTGCTCCATTAGGTGAACTGCAAGATTGCACAGGTATTGAGATAATGGCTTTTTTGCCATCCTTTGAAGCTGCGTATTGGTCTGGAAGGAACAATGGTCCAACCTGGTGTAGTAAATCATATGGTCTTGTAAGTACAGCAGTAGCCGGATATAATTTCTGCTAATGAGAGCAGGACTCTGCTGATTATATTTCACCCAGTGTTATTGCTCCTGAATTAGATTCAAGAGGTGGAGATATGCAATATCATACTCAAAGAACATAAGGGTGAGATGGCGTGGTGATACAGCGCACTTGATTAGTCAGGGGATCAGTAATTCAAGTGGAAATACAGATGAAGTTAGGAAGAGGAGCTCACTTTATAATAGTATGCTCTATCAACTCTGTAGTCCATTCACTTCTGCAATTCGTATTTCCTGTTCACCATGAACGCAGTCACACAACAAAGTAAATTGTTTCACCTTTCTGTGCAGATGGGCTCTTTTTACATGCACATTGGCATTTTTTTTTTTTAAAAATTCCACTACCAATATGTGTGCGCTACTTCAGAATGTTATTTTGAACGTGTGTTGGTCTTGTCTTTTCATAAGAACACATTGCATATCCGAAACATCATTTACATTCAATGGTTCAAGTGTTCATAGTGGACTCAGGTCACTAGAGTTTCCCCCTGCCTTAAAGGTGCCAGGCTGGCACTCTCATACGCGCTTCTCTGCACCATCAACATAGAATCGCTGTTTGGAATACTACTACTAATAATGAGCATAACCCCCTCTCGTAGCTTACTTTACAAGTAAGGTATTTTGTTTGTCTCTCCTTTCTGTTTAACCCTGCCCCTATTTATATTCAGGAGAGAATCTACTTCACCCATTCCTGAAGTGTCATCACCTCCACGCCTAATTTTATTTCGGAAGGAAATTGGACTGACAACCCTAGCAACTTCTGATTATTCACAGAACAGCCCGTGTGAAGAGATTAAACGTACCAGCTTTTCCGTGTTGCCCTGTCAGCACACAACCCTTCAGGGATCTTCTCTTGATGTGAACGTTAGCTCAGCCCCAATGTTCATTCATCCTTGACTCCTGTTTCGTTAATACCAGCTATGTTGTTGGTGATATGACGTGGACATCTTATCTCTCTCCTTCCCTCTCCAGCAACTACACCGGGAGCCTCATTTTATTTCAGTCAGGCTCTCACACAGCTCCCAAAGCACAGGACTACGGCTGACGGGGGCTGGAGCCAGCGGGCAAACGGGAGAGCGATGGTTCTCCTACCTCTCCCCTGCACCCTCTCCCTGCCCGGAGCACAGGAGCTTCGCGGTGCCGCACAGCGACCCTGGCCAGCTCCCCACAGCACCAAGGGCTCAGACACCTCGGCCGTTATGGTGAACGGGGGTGGCCTGGGTGTCCAAGGCTGAGAGAACATCGCCGGAGCTACGTCCTGAGGCGCTTGGCCTCCTGCTTTGCTGTGGGATGTGCATCCAGCCCTGTGAGCCGACTGCTCTGCTCTCGAAGGCTGTTGCATTGTTTCTGGTGGAAGTGCAGAAAAGCCAGGCCTGTAACGGGAACGTTGGATTTTTGGTAGTTTCAGTGCCTACCTCAGCGGCAGCACCGGGCATCACGGCACTGCCCTTAACACGTGTGACTGCCTGGGTCTCAGGGAGGGCTGGAGATTTCCCGACGCGTCGGCAACAAACTTCAAACGCAGCTGTGGGTTGTTTCCTCGGAAATGATGCAAGTGCAAACATACCCAGCGGTGCATTTGGAAAGACAAATTCATCTCTGAAATAGCTAATAACATGTTTTTACTGCTTACGCTGCTCTGATACAGGCTTTCCTTGGTGCGGACTTAATTTATTAATACACAAAACATAACCTTGAAACTAGAGCGTGGCAGAGCTAATGACAAATGAAGAACTTTCCGTTGAAGCACTCTGAATGAACTACAATTAAACGACGC
>NW_009610974.1:16196-18678 GCF_000690535.1 Cariama cristata
CAACAGACAGATGCTGGAGGAGCCGTGCGGCAATCAGATGTTACATTCCCGTGGAATGCAACGATCATACTGACATAAGTGTCTTGTTGTCACACTTTTGCTTTATTCCATTTTCCCTTTCCTCTCTCTCTCTTTTTAAGCATTCTCAGCTGTCATTGTACCCGAGCAGTAAAATTCCCACAGTAAAGCGCAGCATCGGAAAGCAATTCTGTTTGGAGACAGAGCACTAAGTGTGGCACAGCAGCGTTAAAGCTGCAGGAGAACATTAGTCTTTGCATTAACATTAACTACCATGGCTAAGAGAATATATTAGCAACAGCCTTAGTAAAGGTCAGGACACCGAGAGGAAGGAATACCAAGCAGCATTATACGAAGGACATAATTTTAAGATAAAGTGCTGAGTTTCAGCCCCATTCAATATGAGTTGAAAGGACTGGATGGAAATAAATAATGGAAGGCTTGCTTGAGGGACCAATTCCAGGACCATTGATAGCGGTGTCAGGAAAAGTCCACGGGGATGTACGGTGGCTTCTGCTGCACCGGTGTAAATCCAGGACAACTCCTCTGCAATAGGGAACATCATTCAGCATACAAATGACTCTGAGAGGAGAACATAGGAAACACTAAAGGAACCAGCAGAAGTAAAACACCGTTGGGAGCTGAAGACCAACGACCAAATGAGAAGTAAGAAATAATCTGAAGATTAATGGCAATTAACGACTGGAAGGAGTAGTCCAAGGAGTGGAGAGGCTCACCTTTTGTTCTCTTCAAATCTGGGTGCTGGGTGGGCCACCTGTAGCCACCGTGACAGCTCAGCACAACTGCTGCTTGGGTGCTTAATTCCCCCTTTTACCTGGTTTGTTGGAAATTAGTGTTTCAGTCAAACAGGAGATTTAAATAAAACTCAAGTACTTGCACACTAAAGTTGTGGAAAACAGCTGCTTGGCCCAAGGTTCTTCACAAACAGTAACTCATAGCTCAAACCAAGTTATCTGGCATGAACCAAGCTCAGTGGCTGAAATGCCTAAGATAACAAGAAACCCACCTAAGGCTGTATTTTGATGTAGTCAAGAGTCTGACTTCTTGTTTTGGGCGCTCCCTCAGCAAGGCGCCGGAGCGAGAGCCGTTTCCATCTGACGTTGGTGGCATCACCCACATGCCAGAAGCGTCATACACGATCAACGCGGTACTGAACCGGGACTGGGGTGGGTGCAGGCAGATAACGCAGAGGGAGCAGCAAAATCAACCCGTACCTCTGCTGTTGCAAGCCTCAACCACAGAAGATTTTTGAGAGGACGTACAGCGTGCAGTTCTCTATGCAGATCCGTTACTCTCCCATTCCGCCGTGCTTATTTAGTGTATATTTATTCAAAAGTGTCCCTGCTGGGAGCCGCTCCTGCATGCTCATTCACCATCAATTACATTGCCAGAAACACCGCAGCACCTACAGCAACGTTTCTATTGCATTAAAACTATTTCCTTAAGATGACCTTGGGTCCGAGATATTTACCAGGAGAGAAAGAAAAAGAAAAAGAGGAAAAAAATGACACAGCAACAGTTTGCAACAATTTGTTTGTGAAGGTGGTGTGATTTGAGCTTGCGAATCAGAGGCAAACACTTGGTACTTCCTATGGCAATATAAAGCATCTCTCACTCAGAGCTCCGTGTCAAGTTCTGCCTCTGTCTAAATTAATGCTTCCAATTAGTCCTGTTTTATTGCGCATCCATCACAGGAGATTCACTGTTAGGGCTTTGAACAATACAAATCCATATACGGGTAATTATGAAAAAAATACATTTAGCAAGACGCAAATGTTTCATATTTATCAGCAGTGACTCGGGTCCGTTTTTTTTCTCACACATTTTTAATTTCTACAGTCAGATTAATCTTTGAGTTTAGTAACTAACTGAAGTCAAAGGCTGTATAACTCTTCGCACTGGGCTCAGGCTTGGCCACTTTGTTTTTTCAGCACGTCCCTTGAAAAATCATCTAGCGACCATGTGCGTGTCCAAGGCAGTAACCGATCTTCCAAGCTACGTGGCACACACCATGTAGGGGGAAAAAAATATCCAGACTTATTCCTTGAAATTACATCATATTACCTAACTTATCCCATGCTGTTTCCAAGCTTTCTCTCTTTTTATATGTAAAATCTTTGTCACGTGTTAAAAATGTATGTGGAATAGCTTAGAAAGGACTGAAAAGATGGCAAAAAGTACTTAAGGCACCGACCAAAATGATGGTTCCCCAATAAGCCTGTGGTTTTAGCAGACATGTAACTGTCACAATAATTATTTAACTGGGCTAAAACTTTTCAGGTTTGGAGTCAGTCCAGATGTGCTACTTCCAGAAGACAGGAGGAGAAGGAGCGGTGTGAGGCTCAGCCCTGAACCGACGCAGCAGAAGCGCTCGCCTCTGCCCGCTCACGAGGGTCTCGGCAGCCGCTGGACACAAACACCCTCCCCCCCCCGCACGGGCCGC
>NW_009610974.1:18709-27077 GCF_000690535.1 Cariama cristata
GCCGCAGCGGCCGCTCTTGGCAGGGCGTGATTGAAAAGTGACTACGACACCGACAATTCTCACGAGTTATTTAAGAAATGATCCCTGAAGACAAAAGAAGTGTTCGTTTTTTAAAAATTAAACATTATGCAGAACTGTTGGAACGTAAAACAATTGACACCAAGCTTTAATCCCAGCAGGAGATTGTCACTGATCTTTCTTGCCCTGTCACCTATAGAGTGGCTCTGGAGGCACAGGGAGCGCACCACCTCCCTCAACAAGACCCTTCTGATATAAGAGGTCTGTCTGCGTAGCACTGACTGATCGTAACAGCTCTGTCTCGCTGCCTGTCATCGATCTTGATGCGAGTGTGGGACAGGGATGGGGGATGAAGGGGAAAGGGTGCAACTGGAAACCTCTGCCTCTCGGTTTCTGGAATGGCAGCAAAAGAGAGGTGCCCAAGGGCAGGCTGAGTCACTTTGCAGAGAGCTGCTCCGCTTCGCTGCTGCTTGGAAGGGAAACATTTTAAATCTTGCTCCTTTTGTGGCTCCAGAACAACCATGGGCTAGTGAGAAAGAGAGGGCATCGCAAGCTCTGGGGCCAGGCATCGGGTGCACAGAGCATCAGGGGTTTCCTACTCACGGCCACGCAGCCCAGCTGGGGGCCTGGGAGGAAAATCACGGGGAAAGCTCAGCAGGGATGAAACCAGCAGGTTGCTGTTGAAATTATTCTTTAAAATCCTTTAAGTTTTAGTAAAGACGTGGCTCTTTTTCTACAACAGGCTAAAACTTGTCCTGTGTGATTCCACAGAGGTTTTTTGACTCTAGAAGGCGTTAACTTTTCCACGAAAAGATGGAGGTAGAGAGCTGGTGGATCGCAGCTCTCCAGCCACACGGATGGATGGATGGATGGATGGATGGATGCGGTTCATTCGGTTTTTCCTGCAGCAGGATTTGTGGAGCGAGCAGGCCCCACCGAGCCCTTCATTTTCGATTCCTGATCTAGGCTACACACACGTTTGACCATCTTGCAAGCACTTTACAGCAACGGCCCAGACCCTCAGCTCACGTGATTCGTCTGTCCCTACCGA
The DNA here is from genome assembly GCF_000690535.1 of Cariama cristata. Lineage (NCBI taxonomy): Eukaryota > Metazoa > Chordata > Aves > Cariamiformes > Cariamidae > Cariama > Cariama cristata. The sequence continues at coordinate 19,779 of NW_009610974.1, forward strand.
AACCCAAAAAAGCACTGCCAACTGGGAGCCCTCCTGAGGCTGGCTCTCTACCTGGAAAGCTGCAAGGTCGAGTGCACTCTATTTTTCACAGAACACTTAAAGGCAGCAGTGCAGAACAACCCCTCCAAAGCTCCGACCTCATCACAGCGGCACGGTTCATTCACAGGATGGTGTCAATGTACGCTCCTCCCTACACCGCCCTGCCGAGACAGCGCCGTTGAGCTACCGGCCTTCAACAAACACGCTGATTGCAAGGGGGAGGAGGAAAGGGAGGACAGAAGGGGAAGGGAGAAACGGAGTAGTATTTTTAGATGGTAGGACAAAATAACCAATTGTAATCGCCATTTCAAGAAAAAAAGAATCACCCATTCATTCATTCACAGGCATGAATACGACTGAACTCACCCTCCGCAGAATAAGAGTTGCTGACAGCAGTTATGCAAATCCGCTCCTCGCAGACGCCCGGCAGTGTACACTTGCATGTCTTTCCATGATGTGTGTAGGATTATGCCGAAGAGTCTTCTTGTCCAAAGATGAAATCCCTGGACTGACAAGCCATCCCTTCTGCGCACCCACAGGCACAGGCATGCTACAGCAGCAGTTTGGGGGAGAATAAGGCTGGGCGTATTAGTCCTGTTTCTAATTAACGTATATATTTCATGTTTATTTTTTGTTCATCTTTTTATCAATAAACAGATTAGAGAAAAAAGCAGTCTTTTATAGTTTAGTAGACCTAAGCCTACTGGAAGGCTTCTCTTCCAGTAAACATCTCAAGGTCTTTCATTTGTCGGAAGTCAGAAAAAACGACTGAGACAGGCTGCCCAAGAAAGACAGTACCCTGGATCTGATGGAGCATGCTGAGGCGGTCTGATGTGTCCACACAGTGTGGTCTCCATTGGGACAGGAGATATAAATCCAGACTTGTGAGGCTCCTTGTTAGTCTCTATTATGGACCCTGGGCAAAATCGTCTCATACAGAGGCATCATCTCGACATATGGCAAAATCTCCTACCATGTAAGCATAGCATAGAGCTTATGAAGACAAAATCCATTTAAAAGGATGCCTGCTCATGCAAAACGAAGCCACAGTCGCATTTGCTTAACTCTAAATGTATGTCACGATGACTGAAGCTCAGCGCAGGCGAAAGGACCGAGTGCTCCGACTCCAATTCACAAGAGGTAAAATGACCTTGAACTGAGTGGCTGCGAGCCCTGGCTGACGCATCAACCTCTCTAGACCCAGAGGGCCTTGCTGAGGCACACGGTGGTCCAACCAAGCAAAGAATTGCGTCAAGAGATGTCAGGGGATGGCTGGGGAGGCCTCTTGTGATGGTTTAGGAGTAGGAAGCTCCTACCGTTTCACAACTGCCGTTCATCTGCGGTTCGCCTGATACAGTGTGTGACAATTCGGTAAGAGGCAGGGGCTAGAAAAATCCACGTTCTGTAAATACGCTATGGGCTTAAGGGGTTTTAACATGTCTGTTCCCTTTAATTAACCATATACAGCTTGCAGTGATTTTTCTTGGGTCAGGCAGCTTATTTGAAGATGAAGGGTGGAATTTTATGCGGAATTTATGTGGAATTTCACACAAGGGCTCAGCTTGACAGAAACAACAAAATTCAGCCAACGAAAAAGCAAAGACAAAGGGTGGTTCGAACCCACCCGATGGATTTACGTCACCGATCCCACAACATTTTGATGAGATGCAATCTATACTTGTGTTCTGGGTTTCTAAAAAATGAAAGTTTGTCTCTCTCTACTGTCACCAACATGTCAAGTCAAAGCCCAAACCTTGACACTTAAATGGCAGCATCAACTCTTTAACTACCACTCCCTGGAATGGGGAAGACATCAGCGAGACCCCTGCAGAGAGCAGGCCTAGGGCACTGCTGTAAGGATGGAAAGGAAGAAGGAAGGACAAAGGAGATGCCCCAAGACAGGGAGTAGGGAGAAAGGCAGAGGAAGGAAAAAGGTGAACAGAGAAAATTAGGAATCAAAAATGGCAGATTATGCATATTTTCTTACCGAGCGATACTGGATACAAGAAATATGTCCAGAATAAATAATGTTATCTGCAAAGGTTAATTGCTATAAACGGCCAAATCCTATTTCTGATCATTGCACGAACCTCTCGTTGACACGGCTGAGATATTTACTCCATGCTGGATGCACGTTATTTATACTTCAGCCCATGGATTGGCATCAGAGCTGGAACCGGGCCTTTCGTGCAGAATAAATCTGACATTCCTCCTTTCGACCTCTGTTTAACATTCTAGGAAAAACAAATTTCTTCATGAATATGTACAAAATGTGCCAAGAGGAGTTCTGCCCTCGGACTGGCATTTCAGCGGGGCTGCGCTGCTGTATTTCAAAGCAAAATTTGGCCTTCGACTCTTAATTGCTTCCAACTCTAGAAATATTGAATTGATTTTCTTCAGACATGAACTGTTTTCTCCTTCATCACCGAGGTCTATAAAACAAGATGAGTTCAAATTTCCTAGCGTCAGCTGTTCTTGAATTATGAGGGCAGAGAAGCTGCAACCGGAACAAATAGGAATAGCTGGTTTCTCTTCACGCCCACATATCATATAAACAGTCAGGCTGATTTTGCTGAAAGTTCTCGAAATATTCACCTTTAGGCTGAGGCCAAGCCTGAAGAGTACACTGCCACCCCCTGAGGAACTTTCTGGAGAAAATTAGGAACAAGCGGAAAATGGGGGTGAGCCTGGAAACAGAAATCAATCCGAAGCCGTAACAGTGGTTCGTTTCCACAGGAGTAATTAGCAATTCCCACGCTTCCATCATAAATTAGCTTTCTAAGAGTCTACGTGCTCCTGAGTGTGACTGTGGCTTTCTGCTTTCCTAGAAGAGACATTTTTGCTCTTAGTATCAGACAATCATAGGCTGTTTAGGATAATTTTAACCTGCTTCTTCTGTCTGGCAGACAGGAACCCTGCCATGATGACTATCGGGAACGTCTGCAAGACTTCACCCAGATCCTTGCTCACCGCCTGCTTTGGCAGCTCCATTTTTTAAGTTCAGCCTCGCAGCCCAGACCGCAGCCAGAATTGTGCTAGCAGGACTCCGCGCTGCTGCTCACAAAGCTGGCCCAGGGTTTTTATCATCATCCGATATATTTATGGCTTTCACATTGAGACACGTCCATCAGATGAGGGGCCCTCACCATGTTAGGCGTTGCAGGGACATTGTAGTTGTTCATCCTTTCTCCGACGAACCCTTGCACCCATGCTTGTCTTGTGCACCTTTCATAAGAGCAAAGTAGATTTTTAAAAATTTGAGCCCCTGGCAGCAAAAGCCGCAACTCCAAATACTCATAGTTGAGGGTTTGAGGAGGAATGTGAGTTTGGTGCTTAAAAACCAACTTGCTTTGCTGCGTATCAGTTACACAGACTGACAAGAAAAGCTGTTTTAGTTCTAGGTGTCCCTTTTGTGCTAAAAATTAGTTGCAGTTGAAAACCTTCCAACCAGCCTAACTGTATGCGCATCCTTAGCCAAAGGCAGTGGTTACGAAACACTGCATAACGACCCCGTTTTCCGTGTCATTCCCTGGGAGAGGGAATCTCTAGTACAGCACGCAGCCACCGAGGACATCACGTGGGGCCACCATGTGAAAACATCTTATACTCTGTTGTCACACTGTCAAAAACTGCAACCGTTCACTGCTCTAGTGAGCCATGAATGACTTGGCTTGCTCCTGATCAAGCTCTTCTGGCAAATACAGAAATACTGAGACAGAAATGCCCATCACCAGAAAGAGGGGATGCCAAGATGCTGAAATGCAGGAGTTTTTGGTGATCAGAGGGAAGCGCTGTGGGCAGAAAACAGCAGTTTCTCCAGGACCCAGGTGTCTGCTTTGCCATTTTTGCATCTTGCTTCTACAACAAAAAGCTTGCGTAGTCCTCCTGTGCCATCAGGATTCCCCCTCAGGTTTGCTCTTGCCCTGACCCTCTGACGATGCTCAGGACATAACGAGACGCAAGAGGGAACGGGATTTGCCTTTCCGCGAGGCACCTGCAATGCACCAAAGTCACCGGGGCTACAGAAGCAGAGCCAAGAGCAGATTCTCTTTTGGCTCTTTTGAGAAATCAAGTGTAATAGTGAAGTTGTTTCTCTTTAGAAATGGGTTAGAGGGTAAATGCGTACTTACGGGGCTGCGCTCCCCCAGCTGCAGGCACGCAACTCCCATTTCGCTATTGTGGCTGACGCGGGAATGCTGAGAGGTGGAGGGGCAAATTAAGAGGAGGATTACCACTCAGACTTTCAGGGAATATATAGCGTTCCTATTTAAAGATAATAGAATACAGGTATTTATAAAGCATCTGCAACTCAGCATTCAGAAAAACAGGGTAATTTGATTACAAAAACATTACAAACCCTGAAAATAATGATATAATGCAACAGTAGCAACAATTTAAAGATAAAAGCAGATATAATCGTGCCCAGGGACTTGGAGAACAGGGGATGAGGGAGGTGTTTTTTTTTTTTTAATAAGAAGTTTTTTAAAGTGGGAAAGAACATCAGACAGATTCCAGGGAGGAGCAGAAGAGACAGGCAGTCACCAGGGCTGCCTGATATATCCCAGTATAGAATACGCAGGATTTAGTTGTACTTCATATGAAACGAGTTATGTTTAGCGGGCAGGCAACTCTTTCCACTGGGGAGGTGATTTAGTGTAGGCTCACCTGCCTGGGACGCGCGCGTGGAGTAGCGTGTCTTGGCCTGGGACTCAGCACTCCTGGAATGTGTCCGTGCTGTCCATACAGCAAAAATAAGGATACAGGAACAATGTCCGCAGCGTAGGGAGTACCGCTGCATCGCTCGGGGTTAGTTTGTTTTATGGATTCACTTCCTGAACATGTAGTTAATGAGTCCCGAAACTATAAACATCAAACCTGTTGTGTCGACACACGACTGTGAAGAGCTTAGCCTGGAGATCACACGGACTTTTCTGTTTTGGCTCACGAGGAACCTCGGGATGCTGCACCCAGCTGGCTTTTTAAGGATATAGTAACATATCAGTCTGTCTACCTACCAACTACCTATACTGTTTTATATCTATCTACGGAAATAAACATAAACAGTATAATATACACACACACCCCAATATAAGATATTATGTTGTTACAACAGTTTGAAACATTTGGTGCCAAATTCCACCGTTGCTCTGCACAGCCGGACACCCCCTAGTTGATTCAATATATTTTGATTAAAATATTTGGCGGGGAGAGAGAAACAGCCAGCCAGCATCTTTCTGCAGCTGCCCTCAGAGGCTGGCACACCAGCAACCAAAGACACGAGGGCACGGCGGCACGGCAAACCAACCTCCCTCAGGTTCTGTTCTATTTCTGTCCTGCTAAAGGGTAGGAGCCCCAGCCCCAGCTCGCTACTACTGAGTAATAGCTGGGATGGCGACTAAATAGACGGAACATTTGCCTGCGTGTACGGAGGGGGCAAACAGGAAGGGAGGGGGAAACAGTTGATACATAGCGGTCGCTGCAGAGCAGTAAGTATTAGCATTAATTTTGCTCATCACAACTGCACATTCGTTATCACTTTCCACATACCAAATCCATAAGTCTATATGTGCTGAGCCAGTGGCTTGCCATAGCGAGCAGCAAATAATGAATGATGTATTCCCTCTCTTCTAATGGATTGGTTATTTCAACCATACTCGCCTTGATGTGATGAAATAAATGACAGCAATTTCACTAATACATGGGTTTTCTGCTCTCCCCCTCCTTTCAAACAGGGCAGAAAGGTGTCCTTTAACATTTAAAGCCATGGAAGAACACAATATGGATGATGGTAAATGACTATAATGTAGTATGCCATAAACTGTAAGTACCGTCTGGTTTGAAAGGAAGCTGATGCGAGGTGTAAAGAAGGTATTTTACACACGATAGAGGTAATAAATCTAGAGTTTTCTGGAGGATTTAGATCCAACTGGAAATACATCCATTGCAAATATTTTTGAAGTATTGTATAGCTACATTAAAAAAGGACTCTGCCGCTGAGCTGAAAGTGCTTCTGGTTCGACTGGTGCTATTACAGCTTTGCCAGTCAAATACTGATCATATCAATCAGTTTTCTATTTCAGACTGATGAGGGGAAATGTATGGCATGAGCGACGCCTTGCATGAGCAATGTTACAGTATTCTCCATTGAAATACAACATCTGATTCAATAGCAAAGAATTGCCGGTTAATGTCTGTTCGATAAAGAAGAAATGGGATGGGGTGAGTGCGTCACGGCCCTCTTCCTTCCCTGGGCTCTCCTTGCCTCGTTCAGGAGGCCAAGCTGTGCCCAAGAAATCGGAAAAAGGAGCCAGGAGCAAGTTTCCAAGAGCCTAAGCCCAGTACCGGCATGTAGAAACTGCGAGCTCTTGCCCCAGGGAGGGCAGAGCATCCCCACCAAATTCAGCCTGCGCAAAGGCAGGAGAAGCAGGTGGGGCTGGGGACGCCTCCCGAGCGGTCCCTCCACGCCTGCAGGAAACACGGAGGAAAAGGACCCTGGTGAGACCTCCATGCTGAGGCTGTCTTGGGGAAGGAAACCGCCAGGCAGGAGGAAAGCAGAGGTCATTTCAGGGCTGGGAATACTGGCAAATTCTCAGGGTAACGTGGATGACCCCACATTAAAAAGATTCAGGTTTGTTCAAGGCAAGATGCAAAGATCCAGGGTCTGATCCCGAGGCCACCGCCATCAGTGGAAGGATTTCAACCTATCTAAAGGGGCTTTAGATAAAACCCTTAGTTTGGCTCTCATTTCGTACAAGCACCTGGGCCCTACTTTGTCCCCACAGAATGGCAGCGACCCCGCAGGGCTCTAATCCTTGGCAAGAGAATGAAATCGTGCTGGGAACTCACATAACTCCCACGGCATGAAGACCACTCTGCCCTTCAGTGGGGCTGGATGCTAAGCCAGCTGTTAAATGCTGCCTGCAGCCAGCTGCCCTTTCGCCAGCTGCTGCGGCTCTCATCTTCCCTCTGAGAAGAGGCACCAGCCCTTGGTGATACGGCAGTACCCCCTTCTTTTTGCTGGCTTGGACATGGAAGCTCCTGCCACCCCAAGGCTTCCTGATCCTCATCGGGTCATTCATTTTCCAGCACTCCCGTTGCTTATTGGGGTTCTCAGTCCTCAGAGTTTTATCAGCCCCAGCAGACCGGATCAATCCCGCAGTGGTGGTAGTCACTCCTGATGTTTATCATCACTAGTATTACTGTTTTTCACCATAGATTTTTTTTTTCTTTCCCCTGATGAATGCTGACTAGTCTCTTTCC